>NW_026636215.1:0-10056 GCF_028554395.1 Pezoporus wallicus | reverse complement strand
CGCGATACCGCCCCATATATCGCAATCCCCCCCCCATATATCGCGATACCGCCCCCAATATATCGCGATACCCCCCCCAATATCGCGATATCGCCCATGGCGTGTCTCACTTGCGGCGGCTCTGGCTGAGGTAGCACACGACGGCGATGACGATGGCGAAGGCCACAACGGCCCCGACCGGCCCCACCTTAGCCCAAACCAGACCCCCTGTGGGGCAATAAAAGGGGGGGGGGGTGGGGTGGGGGGTGTCAAGGGGGTATTAACGACCCCCAAGGGGGTAATTACCGACATCAACAGGGCATCAATGGGGCGTCAATGGGGCGTCAATGGGGTGTCAATGGGGCATCAATGGGACATCAATGGGGCATCAATGGGGCATCAATAGAACATCAATGGAGCATCAATGTGGCACCAATGGGCCATCAATGGAGCATCAATGGGGCACCAATAGAGCATCAATGGGCCATCAATGGGGCACCAATAGAGCATCAATGGGCCATCAATGGGCCACCAATAGAGCATCAATGGGCCATCAATGGGCCACCAATGGAGCATCAATGGGGCACCAATAGAGCATCAATGGGGCACCAATAGAGCATCAATGGGCCATCAATGGGGCACCAATAGAGCATCAATGGAGCATCAATGGTCCATCAATGGGCCACCAATTGGCCATCAATGGGCCACCAATAGAGCATCAATGGGGCACCAATAGAGCATCAATGGGCCATCAATGGGGCACCAATAGAGCATCATTGGGCCATCAATGGGGCACCAATAGAGCATCATTGGGCCATCAATGGGGCACCAATAGAGCATCAATGGACCCCCCCCCCGGCGCCCCCCATTGCAACCCTTACCTGGATGTTGGAATCTGAGCTGCAGCCGGGCGCTGCCGTGCTCGTTGTGGGCCCGGCAGAGGATGACGAGATGGGGCTCGAGCGCCCCACGGAGGCTCAGGATGGCCGTGACGGTGGCCGTGGGGCCGGGGGCAGGGGCGGCCCGGAAGTCCCGGTGTCCCTCGCTCACGGTGACGTTACGGGACGGGAGCTCGAAGGCCAAGGACGCCGTGGGGACGGCGCGGGCCGAGCACAGGCACCGAGCCCCTTCCCCGCCAGGGGTGCAGTGGGAGTCGGGGAGGAGTTCGGGGGGGGGTGGGGGTGGGGGGGGGGGGGGGGGGGGGGGAAAAGGGGGGGGTATTATGGGGGGCGGACCCATAGAGAGACCAAGACCACCTTAAGGGCACCCATAGGGACCCCAATGCCACCTTAAGGGCACTCATAGGGACCCCAATACCACCTTAAGGGCACCCATAGGGACCCCAATACCACCTTAAGGGCACCCATAGGGACCCCAATACCACCTTAAGGGCACCCATAGGGACCCCAATACCACCTTAAGGGCACCCATAGGGAC
This sequence comes from Pezoporus wallicus, assembly GCF_028554395.1. Lineage (NCBI taxonomy): Eukaryota > Metazoa > Chordata > Aves > Psittaciformes > Psittacidae > Pezoporus > Pezoporus wallicus. The sequence goes on along the minus strand of NW_026636215.1, from coordinate 8,640 downwards.
CCCAATACCACCTTAAGGGCAGCAATACCACCTTGAGGGCACCCATAGGGACCCCAAGACCACCTTAAGGGCACCCATAGGGACCCCAAGACCACCTTAAGGGCACCAATACCACCTTAAGGGCACCCATAGGGACCCCAATACCACCTTAAGGGCACCCATAGGGACCCCAATACCACCTTAAGGGCACCCATAGGGACCCCAATACCACCTTAAGGGCACCAATACAACCTTAAGGGCACCCATAGGGACCCCAATACCACCTTAAGGGCACCAATACCACCTTAAGGGCACCCATAGGGACCCCAATACCACCTTAAGGGCACCCATAGGGACCCCAATACCACCTTAAGGGCATCGATACCACCTTAAGAGCACCCATAGGGACCCCAATACCACCTTAAGAGCACCCATAGGGACCCCAATACCACCTTAAGGGCACCCATAGGGACCCCAATACCACCTTAAGGGCATCGATACCACCTTAAGAGCACCCATAGGGACCACAATACCACCTTAAGAGCACCCATAGGGACCCCAATACCACCTTAAGGGCACCCATAGGGACCCCAATACCACCTTAAGGGCAGTCATAGGGACCCCAATACCACCTTAAGGGCTGTCATAGGGACCCCAATACCACCTTAAGGACACTCATAGGGACCCCAATACCACCTTAAGGGCAGCCATCGGGACCCCAATACCACCTTAAGGGCACCCATAGGGACCCCAATACCACCTTAAGGGCAGTCATAGGGACCCCAATACCACCTTAAGGGCTGTCATAGGGACCCCAATACCACCTTAAGGACACTCATAGGGACCCCAATACCACCTTAAGGACACCCATAGGGACCCCAATTCCACCTTAAGGGCAGTCATAGGGACCCCAATACCACCTTAAGGGCTGTCATAGGGACCCCAATACCACCTTAAGGGCAGCCATAGGGACCCCAATACCACCTTAAGGACACTCATAGGGACCCCAATTCCACCTTAAGGGCACCCATAGGGACCCCAATACCACCTTAAGGGCACCCCCCATACGCCCTATGGACACCCCCTATAGATACCCCCTATAGACACCCCCCACACCCCCCATAGGGATACCCCCTATAGCCCCCCCTATACCCCCCATACCCCCCACAGTTACCCCCCATAGCCCCGCATTGTTACCCCCATACCCCCTATAGATACCCCCCATAGATACCCCCTATAGCCCCCCTATACCCCCCATAGATACCCCTTATAGCCCCCTCATACCCCCCACCCCCCATAGATACCCCCTATACCCCCCATAGTTACCCCCCATAGATACCCCTATAGCCCCCCCATACCCCCCACAGTTACCCCCATAACCCGCCCCATAACCCCGCCCCATAACCCCGCCCCATAACCCCGCCCCATAACCCCGCCCCATAACCCCGCCCCATAACCCCGCCCCATAACCCCGCCCCATAACCCCGCCCCATAACCCCGCCCCATAACCCCGCCCATAACCCCGCCCCAATGACGACTCACACTCCACTGTGACGTTAAAGCTGAGGCTGCTGTGGCCGTGCCCGTTCTCCGCCCTACACTCGTACTGCCCCCCATCTATGGGGCGGGCGTGGGGCAGCTCCCAGCTCACTGCGGGCTCGTAGCGAGCGCTCGCTACCAGGGCTCCGGCTCGAAGCAGGCTCACGATGGGGGCCGGGTGGCTCCGAGCCCCACAGCGCAGCCACAGCGGCTCCCCCGCCACGACCCATAGGGTGCCGTTGAGCCAGGGGGGGCGAGGGGGGACTGGAGGGGGAGAGGGACAGTGGTAAAGGGACCCATAGACACCCATAGATCGCTGTAGACGCCATAGAGACCCATAGAGACCCATAGAACCCATAGACACCAATAGACCCCATAGACCCCTATAGACCCCCATAGACCCCATAGACCCCAATAGACCCCCATAGACCCCAATAGACCCCAATAGTCCCCCATAGACCCCATAGACCCATATAGACCACATAGACCCCCATAGACCCATAGAGACCCCATAGACCCCCATAGACCCCTATAGACCACAATAGAACCCATAGACCCCCATAGACCCCAATAGACCGCATAGTACCCAATAGACTTCATAGACCCCATAGACACCCATAGACCCCAATAGACACCAATAGACCCCATAGCCCCCAATAGACCCCATAGAGCCCAATAGAGCCCAATAGAACCCCATGTGGGGGCCAGGTGGCTCCGAGCCCCACAGCGCAGCCACAGCGGCTCCCCCGCCACGACCCATAGGGTGCCGTTGAGCCAGGGGGGGCGAGGGGGGACTGGGGGGGGAGAGGGAGAGGGACAGTGGTAAAGGGACCCATAGAGACCCATAGATCGCTGTAGACGCCATAGAGACCCATAGAGACCCATAGACCCCATAGACCCCCATAGACTGCAATACACCCCATAGACCCCCATAGACCCCAATAGACCCCAATAGACCCCATAGACCCCAATAGAACCCCATAGACCCCCTAGGACCCCCATAGACCCCCATAGACCCCATAGACCCCAATAGACCCCTATAGACCCCAATAGACCCCATAGAACCCCATAGACCCCAATAGACCCCAATAGAACCCCATAGACCCCAATGGACCGCATAGACCCCTATAGACCCCCATAGACCCCATAGACCCCAATAGACCCCATAGAACCCCATAGACCCCAATAGACCCCAATAGAACCCCATAGACCCCCTAGGACCCCCATAGACCCCATAGACCCCATAGACCCCAATAGACACCAATAGACCCCAATAGACCCCATAGACACCCATAGACCCCATAGACCCCAATAGACCCCATAGACCCCAATAAAACCCAATGGACCCCATAGACCCCATAGACCCCCATAGACCCCTCCATTGACCACCCCATAGCGCCCCCCATGGTGACTCACAGGCCACGTGCAGCTCGAGGCTGCGGTTGTGGCTGCCGTGCCGGTTCTCGGCCACGCACACGTAGACCCCATAGACCCCAATAGACCCCAATAGACCCCATAGACCCCAATAGACACCCAGAGACCCCATAGACCCCAATAGACCCCATAGACCCCATACCATAGACCCCAATAGACCCCATAGACCCCAATACACCCCAATAGACCCCCATAGAGCCCAATAGACCCCCATAGACCCCAATAGACCCCAATAGACCCCAATAGACTCCAGTAGACCCCAATAGACCCCAATAGACCCAATAGACCCCAATAGACCCCAACGGACCCCAATAGAACCCAATAGACCCCAATAGACCCCAATAGACACCCATAGACCCCTATAGACCCCATAGACCCCTAGAGACCCCTAGAGACCCCATAGCCCCCTATAGACCCCATAGACCCCAAACCATAGACCCCAATAGACCCCATAGACCCCCATAGACCCCAATAGACCCCATAGACCGCAAAACACCCCAAAGACCCCCATAGACCCCAATAGACCCCATAGACCGCAATAGACCCCATAGACCCCAATACACCCCAATAGACCCCAATAGAGCCCAATAGACCCCCATAGAACCCAATAGACCCCAAAAGACCCCAATAGACTCCAATAGACTCCAGTAGACCCCAATAGACCCAATAGACTCCAATAGACCCCAACGGACCCCAATAGAACCCAATAGACCCCATAGACTCCCACAGACCCCAATAGACCCCATAGACCCCAATAGACCCCAATAGACCCCAACGGACCCCAATAGACCCCATAGACCCCAATAGACCCCAATAGACCCCATAGACCCCTCCATTGACCACCCCATAGCGCCCCCCATGGTGACTCACAGGCCACGTGCAGCTCGAGGCTGCGGTTGTGGCTGCCGTGCCGGTTCTCGGCCACGCACACGTAGACCCCATAGACCCCAATAGACCCCAATAGACCCCATAGACCCCAATAGACACCCAGAGACCCCATAGACCCCAATAGACCCCAATAGACCCCGTAGCCCCCTATAGACCCCATAGACCCCATACCATAGACCCCAATAGACCCCAATGGACCCCATAGACCCTCATAGACCCCAATAGACCCCATAGACCGCAATAGACTCCATAGACCCCAATACACCCCAATAGACCCCAATAGAGCCCAATAGACCCCCATAGACCCCAATAGACCCCAATAGACTCCAATAGACTCCAGTAGACCCCAATAGACCCCAATAGACCCAATAGACCCCAATAGACCCCAACGGACCCCAATAGAACCCAATAGACCCCAATAGACCCCAATAGACCCCAATAGACCCCATAGACCCCAACAGACCCCAATAGACCACATAGACCCCAATAGACCCCATAGACACCCATAGACCCCAATAGACCCCATAGACCCCAATAGACCCCATAGACCCCAACAGACCCCAACAGACCTCAATAGACCCCATAGACTCCAATAGACCCCATAGACCCCTCCATTGACCACCCCATAGCGCCCCCCATGGTGACTCACAGGCCACGTGCAGCTCGAGGCTGCGGTTGTGGCTGCCGTGCCGGTTCTCGGCCACGCACACGTAGGTGCCGGCGTCATCGGGGGTCAGGTGGGGCAGGGGTAGCTCGAGGCGCTCGGCCCCCGGCTCCTCCCGCAGCAACGCTGCCCCACGGAACCACGAGAGCAACGGCGCCGGCCGCCCCTCGGCAACGCACGCCAGCGCCGCCGCCGAGCCCTCCAAGGCCTCCGGAGGGCCCTCCACCGACAGCACCTGTGGGGGGACTTGGGGGGGGGGGATATGGACATGCAATGGGGTGAGATGAAAGTGAGGGGAAATCGACCCGAAACGCAAGGGAATTGACACGAAACGCAAGGGAATTGACCCAAAACTCAAGGAAATCGACACAAAATGCAAGGAAATTGACCCAAAACTCAAGGATATCGACCCAAAATGCAAGGGAATTGACCCAAAACTCAAGGATATCGACACAAAACTCAAGGAAATTGACCCAAAACTCAAGGAAATCGACACAAAATGCAAGGGAATTGACCCAAAACTCAAGGATATCGACACAAAACTCAAGGAAATTGACCCAAAACTCAAGGAAATCGACACAAAATGCAAGGAAATTGACCCAAAACTCAAGGAAATCGACACAAAATGCAAGGGAATTGACCCAAAATGCAAGGAAATCGACACAAAATGCGAGGAAATTGACCCAAAACTCAAGGAAATCGACACAAAATGAAATGAAATTGACCTGAAACGCAAGGGAATTGACACAAAACACAAGGAAATTGACACAAAACTCAAGGAAATTGACAAAATCTCAGTGAAATTGACCCAAGACTCAAGGAAATCGACCCAAAACACAAGGGAATTGACACAAAACGCAAGGAAATCGACACAAAACTAAAGGAAATTGACCCAAAACGCAAGGGAATTGACCCAAAACCGCATGGAAATTGACACAAAATGCAAGGAAATTGACCCGAAACGCAAGGGAATTGACCCAAAACTCAAGGAAATCGACACAAAATGCAAGGAAATTGACCCAAAACTCAAGGATATCGACCCAAAATGCAAGGGAATTGACACAAAACTCAAGGAAATCGACACAAAATGAAATGAAATCGACCCGAAACGCAAGGAAATCGACCCGAAACGCAATGAAATCGACCCAAAACTCACAGAAATTGACCCAAAATGCAATGAAATTGACCCAAAATGCAAGGAAATTGACCCAAAACTCACAGAAATAGACAAAATCTCAGGGAAATTGACACAAAACTCAAGGAAATTGACCCAAAACTCAATGATATTGACCCAAAACTCAACGAAATTGACCCAAACCTCAACAACATTGACCCAAAACTCAATGAAGATGACTTAAAACTCAACGAAGATGGCCTAAAACTCAATGATATTGACCCAAAACTCAACGAAGTTGACCTAAAACTCAACGAAATTTATGCAAAACTCAACGAAGTTGACTTAAACTCAACGGTTGACCCAAAACTCAACGAAATTGACCCAAAACTCAACGAAGTTGATCTAAAACTCAACGAAGTTGACCCAAAACTCAACGAAATTGACCCAAAACTCAACGAAATTTATGCAAAACTCAACGGTTGACACAAAACTCAACGAAATTGACCCAAACCTCAATGAAGTGGACCCAAAACTCAACGAAATTGACCCAAACCTCAACGAAGATGACCTAAAACTCAACGAAGATGACCCAAAACTCAACAAAATTTACCCAAAACTCAACAAAATTGACCCAAACCTCAACGAAATTGACCCAATACCCAACGAAGTTGACCCAAACCTCAACGAAGATGACCTAAAACTCAACGAAGTTAACCCAAAACTCAACGAAATTGACCCAAAACTCAACGAAATTTACGCAAAACTCAATGGTTGACCCAAAACTCAACAAAATTGACCCAAACCTCAATGAAGTTGACCCAAAACTCAACGAAATTGACCCAAACCTCAACGAAGATGACCCAAAACTCAACAAAATTTACCCAAAACTCAACAAAATTGACCCAAAACTCAACGAAATTGACCCAAACCTCAACGAAGATGACCTAAAACTCAACGAAGTTTACCCAAAACTCAACGAAGATGACCCAAAACTCAACGAAATTGACCCAATACCCAACGAAGTTGACCCAAACCTCAACGAAGATGACCCAAAACTCAACAAAGTTGACCCAAATCTCAACGAAGATGACCCAAAACTCAACAAAATTGACTTAAAACTCAACGAAGATGACCTAAAACTCAACAAAATTGACTTAAAACTCAACGAAGATGACCTAAAACTCAATGATATTGACCCAAAACTCAACAAAATTGACTTAAAACTCAACGAAGATGACCTAAAACTCAACAAAATTGACTTAAAACTCAACGAAGATGACCTAAAACTCAATGATATTGACCCAAAACTCAACAAAATTGACCCAAAACCCAACGAAATTGACCCAAACCTCAACGAAATCACCCCCCATCGCCCACCCCATATCTCACAGTGCACATCGAGCGCCACGGAGGCCTGGAAGGCCAAGGAGCTGTTGTCGAAGTCCACGCGGCAGCGGAGGCGGCGCCCGTCGTCGTGGCGTCGCGGCCGGAAGCGGAGCAGGGCCAGGAGGGAGGCGTCGCCGTGGGCGTCGAGGCGGGATTCCCGTTGGGAAAGGTCGGGAAGCTCGTGGGTCCCGTCCCAGGAGATGTGGGGCAGGAGATGGGGGCAGTTGTCCGGCACGCGGCACCGAAACTCCGCCATGCGCCCGGCTACCAGAGCCGGGGGGAGCTCGAGGGTGGGTTCCTCTGTGGGGTGGGGAGTGGGGGGGGGGGGGGATGTGGGGCGGAAGGGGGGGGAATGGGGGGTGTTGGGGGGAATGGGGGGGATGGGGTGGGGATGGGGTACACATAATGGTACCCAAAGCACCCAGCACCCTATAATGGTACCCATCAGCCCCATAACACCCCCCATCACCCCCATAAGGACCCCCATCGCCCCCATAACAACCCCATCACCCCAAACCGCCCCCCATCACCGCCATAACACCCCCCATCACCCCCATAATGACCCCCATCAGCCCCATAATGACGCCCATCACCCCCGCAACCCCCCCATCACCCCCATACCGCCCCCCATCACCCCCATAACACCCCCCATCACCCCCATACCGCCCCCCATCACCCCCATACCGCCCCCCATCACCCCCATAACGCCCCCCATCACCCCCATAACGCCCCCATCACCCCCATAACACCCCCTATCACCCCCATACCACCCTCCATCACCCCCATAATGACCCCCAGCACCCCATAGTGGTACCCATCACCCCATAAAGCCCCTCATCACCCCCATACAACTCCCCATCACCCCCATAACACCCCTTATCACCCCCATAATGCCCCCTATCACCCCCATAATGACACCCAGCACCCCTATAATGGTACCCATCACCCCCATATAGTCACCCCACTAATGGTACCCATCACCCCCATAATGCCACCCATCACCCCTATAATTAGACCCATCACCCCTATAATGGTACCCATCACCCCCATACCGCCCCCCATCACCCCCATAATGACCCCCATCACCCCCACTAATGGTACCCATCACCCCCATAATGCCCCCATCACCCCCATACCTATGGGGGGCCCCAGCAGCAAGGAGCAGTCGCGACGATTGGGGTCCCCCAAAAGCATCGCCCTCCCTTCGAAGCCTCGTGGACGGGGCCCCCCGAGAACGGGCCACGACGGGGGGGGTAATGTTTGGGGTACGGGCTCCCGAAGTACCAGAGGCCGTGGATGGAAGCGGGGCGAAGCTCTTCGGGGTACCCGAAACGACACGGGATGGAGACGCAGGTGCCCGAGAGGGAGGAGAGGGACGGGGGCATCCAGGCGGCCCAGGGAGAGGCGGGGGTGCCTAGGGAAGGGAGGTATTAGGGCTAATAATGGCGTTATTAGGGGTATTAATGGGGTTATTAGGGGTATTAATGGGGTTATTAGGGGTAATAATGGCGTTATTAGGGGTAATAATGGATTTGGGGTTTATTAGGGGTAATAATAGATTATTAGGGGTAATAATGGGGTTATTAGGGCTATTAATGGGGTTATTAGGGCTAATAATGGAGTTATTAGGAAT
>NW_026636214.1:0-1004 GCF_028554395.1 Pezoporus wallicus | reverse complement strand
TAGGACAAACCCCCCAAAACTCCTATGGCATACTGAGTCAGAGTCCCAAAACGCACCCAAAGAACCCCCAAAGCAGGACAAAACCACCCCAAGGCCACCTTGTCCTGCTTCTCCTGTGGGATACATGGTCAGAGGCCTGAAACAGACCCAAAACAGGACAAAAACACCCCAAAAACCCAAAAACCAGCTCCAAAACCCCCAAACCACCCCAAAACCACCTTGTCCTGCTTCTCCTATGGAACACAGGGTCAGAGCCCAAAAAAGACACAAAACATGACAAAAATAGCACAAAACCACCCCAAAACCACCTTGTCCTGCTTCTCCTATGGAACACAGGGTCAGAGCCCCCAAAAAGACACAAAACACTCCAAAAATAGGACAAAACCACCCCAAAACCTCCTTGTCCTGTTTCTCCTGTGCGATACAGGGTCAGAGCCCTGAAACAGACCCAAAAGAGGACAAAAACACCCCAAAAACCCCAAAACCAGCTCCAAAACCCCAAACCACCCCAAAACCACCTTGTCCTGCTTCTCCTATGGAACACAGGGTCAGAGCCTCAAAAAAGACACAAAACATGACAAAAATAGGACAAAACCACCCCAAAACCACCTTGTCCTGCTTCTCCTATGGAACACAGGTTCAGAGCCCCCAAAAAGACACAAAACGTGACAAAAATAGGACAAAACCACCCCAAAACCACCTTGTCCTGTTTCTCCTGTGGGATACAGGGTCAGAGCCCTGAAACAGACCCAAAACAGGACAAAAACACTCCAAAAACCCCAAAACCAGCTCCAAAACCCCCAAACCGACCCAAAACCACCTTGTCCTGCTTCTTCTATAGGACACAGGGTCAGAGCCTCAAAACAGACCCAAAACAGGCCAAAAACACCCCAAAACACCCCAAAAAGCAGGACAAAACCTCCTTGTCCTCCTTCTGCTATGAGATACAGTGTCAGGGCCCCAAAACAGACCTAAAACAGAACAAAAATGCCCCAAAACCATCT
>NW_026636213.1:0-1024 GCF_028554395.1 Pezoporus wallicus | reverse complement strand
AGCTCAGACAGGAGGTGGGAAACCAAGGAAACAGGAGGGCAGCTCCAAAAGCAGCTGCTCCACTGGGCAGAAATCAGCTCTCATTTACTTCCAACACTGTGTGTCCCTGTGGCCAGGATAAGGTTTGAGTGTTTTATCCACTCTTCTTGGGCTAATTACCTCTCTGCCATTATACCTGTGGTGGAAACCGTTCCCTTGACATGCAGAGAAGCCCGAGATCTGGTGTGCGTGTACTCACTCATTAACCCTCCCTCAAAAGACACAGGACACCTTCCAGCTATGGCTAGATTGGTCCACACTTCCTCAGAGAAGGATGCTGAAAACAGTAGTAGTAAAAACAACAACAAAAAAAGTTTTGATCCTGCAAGTCTGTTTCAAACATAACTCCCAGATGGGGTAGACTTTTCTACTGAGCAAAGCTCATAACCAAAGAAGTGTGATGCTAGTTAGCCGGAAATTAGCATTAACTCATTAATATATGTATTTTAGAATATTAAAATGTTAGCTATATGAATACTAATATATTAGTATTAATTATTTTAATGCTTATGTGTTCTTCTCATGGGAGTACACCCATTAATGCTTCTGAAGAATAGATATCCAGAGGTTCCCAAAACACGGCAGTTTGTTGACCCATTTGTCAGCAAGACAGTCAATTACATGAGTCCCTCAAAGAGGTGGAAAGTCAAACCCCAGAAAAGTTCTGACTGCCCTCCACGGGTGGCCAAGTGGGAGTCCAAGCAGCTGAACCCAGCCTGTGAGGCAGTTTCATATGGCCCCCATGACAAGACAAGCAGATAAAAAGTATTTTTGCAGGTATTTATCAGTGAGGACTCAGAGGACCTGGTGAAACACCACACACAGATGCTGCACCCGCCTCTGAACATCTGGCTGGGAGTGGGAGGAGCTCTGGAGCATAGGAAAGCTGACGGTGATAAACCAAGTAATCCCTGCTAACTCTGTGTAACAGATCAATGTGTCCCTCCTGGCTAACTCCAAGGGGGAATTAGTTGCACAGATGAAC
>NW_026636212.1:0-1007 GCF_028554395.1 Pezoporus wallicus | reverse complement strand
GTAAGAAACTGGGCTGGACTGGGTTAAACTGGGCTGTGCTGTATCACACTGGGCTGGCTTGGGTTAAACTGGGGTGGGCTGTATCAAACTGGGCTGGACAGGGTTAAACTGGGCTGGAGTGGATTATACTGAGCTGGAGTGTATTAAATATGGTTGGACTGGGTTAAACTGGGCTGGGGTGTATCAGACTGGGCAGGACTGGGTTAAACTCGGCTAGACTGGGTTAAACTGGGCTGGGATGGACTGAACTGATCTGGAGTGGGTTAAACTGGGCTGGGCTGTATCAAATTGGGCTGGCCCGTGTTAAACTGGGCTGGGATGGATTGAACTGAGCTGGACTGAATTAAATTGGTCTGGACAGGGTTAAACTGTGCTAGAGTGAACTGATGTGGGCTGGGCAGTATGAATGTGAGCTAGACTGGGATAAACTGGGCTGGGCTCGATCAGACTGAGCTGGCCTGTGTTTAAACTGAGCTGGACTGTGTTAAACTGGGCTGGACTGGCTTAAACCCTGCTAGAGTGACCTGAAGTGGGCTGGGCTGGATCCAAGTGAGCTGGACTGGGTTCAACTGTGCTGGAGTAAACGGAACTGGGCTGGGGAGGATCATACTGAACTGGGCTGTATCAAAGTGGGTTGGCCTGGGTTAAACTGGGCTGGCCTGGGTTAAACTGGGCTGGAGTGTATTAAATGTGGCTGGAGTGGGTTAAACTGGGCTGGGCTGGATTGAACTGCTCTGGATTAAACTGCCTGGGTTAAACTGGGCTGGCCTGGGTTAAACTGGGCTGGAGTGTATTAAATGTGGCTGGAGTGGGTTAAACTGGGCTGGGCTGGATTGAACTGCTCTGGAGTGGATTAAACTAGGCTGGACAGGGTTAAACTGTGCTAGAGTGTGCTGAACTGGGCTGGGCTGGATGAAACGGGGCTGGGCTGGGTTAAACTGGGGTGGATTGCATTATACTGAGCTGGTGTGTATTAAATATGGCTGGACTGGTTTATCCTGGGCTGG
>NW_026636211.1:0-1036 GCF_028554395.1 Pezoporus wallicus | reverse complement strand
CTTGTCCTGCTTCTGCTGTGGGATACAGGCTCAGAGCCCCAAAACAGGACAAAAACACTCCAAAAAAAACAAAATAGCCCCAAAACACCTCTAAACCACCTTATCCTACTTCTCCTATGGGTTACAGGGTCAGAGTTTGAAAACAGACCCAAAAAAAAAAACCCCAAACAGGACAAAACCACCTCAAAACCACCTTGTTCTGCTTCTCCTGTGCGATACAGGGTCAGACCCTGGAAAGAGACCCAAAACAGCCCCAAGAACAACCCAAAACACCCCCAAAACCAGCCCAAAACTACCTTGTCCTGCATCTGCTATAGGATACAGGGTCAGAGATCCCAAACAGCCACAAAACAGGCCAAAAAACAACCCAAAACACCCGAAAACCAGCCCAAAACTACCTTCTCCAGCTTCTGCAATGGATACAGGGTCAGAGCCCCAAAACAGCCCCCAAAAAAGACAAAAACAGTCAAAAACCCCCAAAACCACCTTGTCCTGCTTCTCCTGTGGGATACAGGATCAGAGCCCCAAAACAGCCACAAACCAGGACAAAAACAAGCCAAAACACCAAAAGCAAACCTCAAAATAGGCCAAAACCACCCCAAAATCAGCTTGTCCTGCTTCTCCTGTGGGATACAGGGTCAGACCCACAAAACATACCCACAAAAGTTTGAAAACACCGACAAAACCACCCCAAGGCCACCTTTTCTTGCTTTCCTATGGGACACAGGGTCAGAACCCCAAAACAGCCCTAAAACAAGACGAAAAACACCCAAAACCATTCAAAACCACCCCCAAACCAACCTAAAACCACAACAAAATAACCCCAAAATCACCTTCTCCGCTTGTCCTGAGCAATAAAGGGTCAGAGCCCCAAAACTGACCCAAAACAACCCCAAACACCACAAAAAACAGCCCAAAACAACCTTGTCCTGCTTCTATTGTGGGATACAGTGTCAGAGCCCCAAAACAGCTTCAAAAAAGGACAAAAACTCTCCAAGACCCCCAAAATAGCCCCAAAACACCTCAAAACCACCTT
>NW_026636210.1:0-1030 GCF_028554395.1 Pezoporus wallicus | reverse complement strand
AACCCCATTAACCCCCATTGCCCCCCATTACCCCATTACCCCCCATTGCTCCCCATTGCTCCCCATTGCTCCCAGTTACCTTCACCAGTTCGGGCTCCCATGAGTCCAGTGTCAGGGACCGCACCTTGGAGAAGTGAACCCCCAGGCTCCTATGGGGAGATGGGGGTCAGGGGAGAGGCCCCATTGGGTTGTGGGGTGGCCCCATAGATGCTGAAGAGGATGGGATGGATGCAGGGATTGATGCTCTGTTGGGTACCACATCCCATCCCTGCATCCCACAGCACTGAGGATGCTCTGTTGGGTACCACATCCCATCCCTGCATCCCACAGCACTAAGGATGCTCTGTTGGGTACCACATCCCATCCCTGCATCCCACAGCACTAAGGATGCTACCTTGGGTACCACATCCCATCCCTGCATCCCACAGCACTAAGGATGCTCTGTTGGGTACCACATCCCATCCCTGCATCCCACAGCACTAAGGATGCTCTGTTGGGTACCACATCCCATCCCTGCATCCCACAGCCCTAAGGATGCTCTGTTGGGTACCACATCCCATCCCTGCATCCCACAGCACTAAGGATGCTCTCTTGGGTACCACATCCCATCCCTGCATCCCACAGCGCTAAGGATGCTCTGTTGGGTACCACATCCCATCCCTGCATCCCACAGCCCTAAGGATGCTCTGTTGGGTACCACATCCCATCCCTGCATCCCGCAGCACTAAGGATGCTCTGTTGGGTACCACATCCCATCCCTGCATCCCACAGCACTAAGGATGCTCTGTTGGGTACCACATCCCATCCCTGCATCCCGCAGCACTAAGGATGCTCTGTTGGGTACCACATCCCATCCCTGCATCCCACAGCCCTAAGGATGCTCTGTTGGGTACCACATCCCATCCCTGCATCCCACAGCCCTAAGGATGCTCTGTTGGGTACCACATCCCATCCCTGCATCCCACAGCACTAAGGATGCTCTGTTGGGTACCACATCCCATTCCTGCATCCCACAGCACTAAGGATGCTC
>NW_026636209.1:0-1004 GCF_028554395.1 Pezoporus wallicus | reverse complement strand
TGAAATCGAAGGTAACGCAAGGTAAGATAAGGCAAGGCAAGGCAAGGCAAAGCAAGGCAAGGCAAAGCCAGGCAAGCCAGAAAAGGCAAGACCAGGCAAACCAAGGCAAGGCAATTTAAGGCAAAGCCAGTCCAGGCCAGGCAAGGCCAGGTAAGTCCAGGCCAGGGCAAGCCAATGTCAGGCCATGCAAGGAAAGGCCAGCCAAGGCAAGGCCAGAAAAGGCAAGGACATGCAAGGCAAGGCAAGGAAAGGCAAAGCAAGGCAGGTCAAGGCAAAACACGGCCAAGCCAGCACAGGCCAGGCAAGGCAAATACCAGGCAATCCAGGCCAGGCACGGCAAGGCAAGGCAAGGCCATTCCAGGCAAGGAAAGGCAAGGAAAAGCCAGGCCAGGACAGTCATGCCAAGGCCATGAGAAAAAAAGCAAGGCAATGTAAAGCAAACCAAGGCCAGGGCAGGAAAGGTCAGGCCAAGAAAGGCCAGGCCAGTCCAGGGCAGGGCAGGCCATGCCAGGCCATGCAAGGAAAGGACAGGCAAGGCAAAGCCAGAAAAGGCTAGGCCAGGCAAGGCAAGGCAAGGCATGGAAGGTCAAGGAAAAACAAGGCTAGGACAGCAAGGAAATGCAACGCAAGTACAGGGCAATCCAAGCAAGGCAAGGCAAGGCAAAGCAAGGCAAAGCAATGCAAGGCAAGGTAAGGCAAGGCAAAGCAAGGCAAGGCCAGGCCAAGCAAGGCATGGCAAGTCCAGGCCATAAAATGCAAGTCAAGTCAAGTCAAGCCAAGTCAAGGCAAGGCAAGGAAAGGCAAGGCAAAACCAGGCCACGACAGGCAAGGACAGGCCAGATTAGGCAAGGCAAGGCAAGGCATGGCAAGGTATGGCAAAGCAAGGCAAGGCAAGGCAGGCAAGGCAAGGCATGGCAAGGTATGGCAAAGCAAGGCAAGGCAAATCGAGGCCTGGCAAGGCCAGGCAAGGCAAGGCAGGCAAGGCAATGCAAGGCAAGTCAAGG
>NW_026636208.1:0-1006 GCF_028554395.1 Pezoporus wallicus | reverse complement strand
TGTCAATGGGACTCAATGGGTGCCAATGGGTGTCAATGGGGCTCAATGGGTGTCAATGGAAGTCAATGGGTGTCAATGGGAGTCAATGGTTTTCAATGGGTGTCAATGGGTTTCATGGGTACAATGGGGCTCAATGCCTAATGGGGCTCAATGGGGAATTAATGGGAGTCAATGGAAGTCAATGGGTGTCAATGGGTTTCAATGGGTGTCAATGGAAGTCAATGGATGTCAATGGGAGTCAATGGGTGTCAATGGGGCTCAATGGGTTTCAACGGGTGTCAATGGCCGTCATTGGGGGTCAATGGGGATCAATGGGTGTCAATGGGGCTCAATGGAATTCAATGGGTGTCAACGGGGCTCAATGGGAGTCAATGGGTGTCAATGGGGCTCAATGGGTGTCAATGGGGCTCAATGGGTGTCAATGGAAGTCAATGGGTGTCAATGGGTGTCAATGGGAGTCAATGGTTTTCAATGGGTGTCAATAGGTTTCAATGGGTGTCAATGGGGCTCAATGGGTTTCAGTGGGGCTCAATGGGTATCAATGAGCTCAATGGGGCTCAATGGGAGTCAATGGAAGTCAATGGGTGTCAATGGGGCTCAATGGGTGTCAATGGAAGTCAATGGATGTCAATGGGTGTCAATGGGTTTCAATGGGTGTCAATGGGTGTCAGTGGGGCTCAATGGAAGTCAATGGGGATCAATGGGTGTCAATGGGTGTCAATGGGGCTCAATGGGTGTCAATGGGTGTCAATGGGGCTCAATGGGGGTCAATGGAAGTCAATGGGTGTCAATGGGAGTCAATGGAGGTCAATGGGGCTGGGGCTCAATGGAATTCAATGGGTGTCAACGGGGCTCAATGGGAGTCAATGGGTGTCAATGGGGCTCAATGGGGCTCAATGGGTGTCAATGGGGCTCAATGGGTGTCAATGGAAGTCAATGGGTGTCAATGGGAGTCAATGGTTTTCAATGGGTGTCAATGGGTTTCGATGGGTGTCAATGGGGCTCA
>NW_026636207.1:0-10008 GCF_028554395.1 Pezoporus wallicus | reverse complement strand
AGGTAGATCCTACCCAGCATTTGCTCAGCTGCCTTTAAACCAGATTTAACCACAATGAAAGCAGCTCCACCTGAGAGTGGGGAGCTAAAGCCATTAGGAGCTCCTCAGCAGGAATGCCAGAAGCCAGGCACCTCATTGCCTGCTCATCATGACCCAGCAGGAAGATGCATTGCAATGCTGGCTGAGGCTTCTGCTTCCTAGGACATCATGTGGTGTTTGCTCTGGCTCCTGGTCAGATGATAACCCCATTGAAGGCAGTGGCAGCCCTTAGACACAGCAAACCACTGGCTTCTTTAAACACACACAACAAGGAGCAAAAAGCTTTCGGTTTTGATAGCAGCACACACAAGAAGCAGAGTGATAGGGTTGTACACGTAGACTTCTGTTTTCAAGGCACTAAGATCTCAGGTTCCTGTTTAAACACTTGGTGATGGTGAAGGAGAGAGCAGCTGGACATAAAGTCATTGAATATTGTTGTAGAAGGCTCCAGAGAGACCTTATTGTGGCCTTTGAATCCCTTAAGAGGGGCTACAAGAAATCTGGAGAGGGGCTTTGAACAAGGGCTTTTAGGGAGAGGCCAAGGGGTATGGCTTTAAGCTGCCAGAGGGGAGATTGAGATGAGCTCTTGGCCAGAAGCTCTTCCCTGTGAGGGTGCTGAGGCGCTGGCACACGGTGCCCAGGGAAGCTGTGGCTGCCCCATCCCTGGCAGTGTTCAAGGCCAGGTTGGACATAGGGGCTTGGAGCAAGCTGCTCTAGTGGAAGGGGTCCCTGCCCGTGGCAGGGGTTGGAGCTGGAGGAGCTTTAAGGTCCCTTCCAACCCAAACAATTCCATGCTTCTATGATTTCAGGAACAGAGAAAGGATTCATGCAAGAATTAATGGTGTCCCATTCTTTTCGACTTGATGCCTCCTGCAAGTTCTCCATGTGCTTTATCATGCAGATGAGGATAAATCTGAGATTTCCTACTGTGAATGTGCAGCATGGGAAATTCCAGTTAGAAACAGAGGGAGTTAGAAAAACCCACTGTAAGAGCAGTCAAACATTGACCCAGGGACCCGGGAGGGTGTGAAACCTCTGCCCCTGCTTCTCCCCAAGGCTCAGCAGGAAAACAACCATTGGCTGGGTTAAATAATAGCCAGGGAATTATCAGGAAGCTTTGGGAACAAAGCAGGATTCAGCTGATTGGCCCTGGATGCCTGCTAGTTGTGTGTTGTTAAGAAATGAGAAAACCACTTATATCCTTACTGAACTGAATCCAGCCATGGAGCTTCTCCCTCCAGCCTAGGTTATTATGTGTGTCTAGGATAGCCCTAAGGCTCAGCCATGGCTCCAGGTTTCACCATGGTCCTGGCAGTGGCTGCAGCTCTATGGGCTGAGGTAATGCACACAGTGATGTATTTTGGGGTGTTTTATGTATACTGTGTTTGCCCATCACCATTCAGCTCTCTGTGAAGGAAAGCAACAGGAGAGACATCAGGGCAGGCAATGCCATTGCTCCAGGCTGCCAAGGGCTGCCACGTATCAGGTCTGAAGGCTGCTGAGCAGCACCACACCTCCTGTGCTCTGTTCTGGTCAGGCTTCCATGGAGATCATGGCTTCTATTGCTGCCAACAGGGGAATGGAAAGCAAAGGTGTGGAGCAGTGGATGGGGATTCCTTGATAGTTTCTGCCCTTTGGTGGGGATTCATCACTATCACTTCTTAAAACGCTTTCAAAGCGCGTTCATTCATAACAGAGGTCACACAAGTACCATATTTCACTTAAATTCTTTGCTGTCTAAAATGAAATGAGATGTATGGTGCTGGAAATCTTTTTGTCCATCAAAGGCTAAAAATACTGCCTGCATGGCATCGCACTTATTTGCTATCATCTCAGTTTTTCTTGCTAAAGGTGTTTTTGTCCTTTTCTTAAGGCCTTTAATGAATTTAACAACACCATTAAGAAGTGGAGTTTCATTCAGTGGAAGGGTAGAATTCTCATTTGCCAAGCAAAAGGGAGAACAAAAATGAAAAGAGCTTTAAGTTCATGCAGTCCAAGTGTTCCCTTGCCATGTGTGGTGGTTTAAACCACGTGTCAAGGCCTCCACTAACCCATTGCACTGAGGCCTTCTCTATAGGGTTTGTGAACTCTTGCAAGGCCGGTGCCTGCAGCCCTGCCCTGGGCAGCCTGTTCCAATGCCTGAGCACCGTCTGGGGCAGGAATTGTTCCTCAGCTCCATCTAAACCTGCCCTGGTGCAGCTTGAGGCTGTTTCCTCTTGTCCCATCCCTTGTTCCCTGGGAGCAGAGCCCAGCCCCTCCTGGCTCCGTCCTCCTGTCAGGCAGGTGTAGAGAGAGATCAGGTCCCCCCTTATCCTAAGATGAAGAGACGTGCATGCTTTTAGTTGTCTACCTGTGTCTTCATGACATGAAATAAACTACTAATTAACTAATTAGGTGAAATCAACTACTAATTAACTAATTAGGTGAAATTAACTACTAAATATAATTATCAAAGTATGGAGAGTGAAATCAGTTGTATTCTCAAACACATCAACCAGTGCATCATGTAAGTCCGGGTGCAGAAGACCCCCAACATGTTGTCCATACTTAACCAATACCCGAGCATCTACCCCACATCTCCATTCTGTCTGGCCCTAAACTTGCACCATTCAAGATCATTATATTTTTGTGAGCTTCCACAAAGCCTCCTTCACCTCCTTATTCCTTAGGCTGTAGATCAAGGGGTTCAGCATGGGAGTCACCACGGTGTAGAGCACCACAGCCCATTTATCTGCTGCTCTAGAGCTGTCTGATCTGGGGAATAAATACATAAAAAAGCATGCCCCATAGAAGATGCTGACAGTGGTGAGGTGGGAGGTGCAGGTGGAGAAGGCTTTGCGCTTGCCCTCGGCTGAATTGATGCTCAAGATGGTGGGGATGATGGCCACGTAGGAGAGCAGGATAATCAGGCTGCTGGACACACCAAAGAGAGATGCTGCAGTGGTCAGGATGATGTGGCTGAGGGTGGTGTCAGAGGTGGAGAGTGAGATGAGAGGGGAAATGTCACAGAAGAAGAGGTTGATGACACTGGAGCTGCAGAAGGACAGGGTGGACATGCTGATGGTCTGTCCCATGCCATTGGTCAGCCCCACGAGGTACGAGCCAGTCACCAGCCGGAAACAGCACTTAGGGGACACGACAAGGGGGTACATCAGGGGAGCTGGTACCATTGTCCATCAGCAATGTCAGGCACCATGTACAATGAACCAGGTTTCCACCCATCTTCAATTCCTTGTACTCCAACCATAGCTCACAAGTTTGGCTTCAAAGACCCAACAGAAGATCGTGGCGACCTTGTTAACGGTGAGGTAAATTCTGGCCACTACTTGTCCATCCAAACATCAATGCTCACATTACTCAAAGTACTCAGGTTGGTCAGGCATGACTTGGCCTTACTACCTCTATACTGGGACAGTTTTTCCACAGCTGAGATGATGGAAGGGGTGAGATTGTCTTCGAACTCTCGGAGATTATGAACCATTTCATCCACTGTTAGTGGTACTATGTCATTCCAGGTCACTGTTGCCAATGAATGGGCATATGATGACCGTGCATGCCATGTGAGTTTTCACCACATGGGTCGTGTACATTCAACTTCATCTGGATCTATAGGTGTATCCCCATTATTCGGCTTGATGTGATAGATCATCTCTACGATGGCCGATTCCCTCAGAGACTGGATGCCTTTGTCTATAGTAGTCCACTTGGCCGAACGACTCGTAACATCGTCCTTGTACGGAAACCTTTCTTTCACAGCTGCCAAGAGCCTCCTCCAAAGGCTGAGGGACTTTTTCTCTCTTGCAATTGCTTTGTCAATTCCCCCTTCTCTAGCAAGTGATCCCAGCTGCTTGGCTTCTGTACCTTCTAGTTCGTGACCATCGGCCCCATTGTCCCAGCATCGGAGTAACCAGGTGATGATGTGCTCCCCTGGTTGACGGGTAAAATCTTTTCCCATATTCCGCAGCTCGGTTGAGGTCCGAGGTCGAGAAGTTACCTCTTCTTCTTCTTCTTCGTCATGTGATGATGACTCCTGATCAGATTCTGGACCGGGTGGTGAATTCATTGGTTCTTCATCTCGCTTCACCCTTCTTGCCTCCTTTTTGATGTTCTCTTGTGTACAATGGCAACCGATATTGGTACGAATTGGTCCTCTGGTTTGGCTGCAGTGATTATCACTGTGGTTTGAGTAGCAACTGTACTTGTTGCTGGGGGTGGTGTAGCTGCTGTGCTTGGAGCTGGGGTAACCGCGCTGTCTGTTGCAGTCGAAGTTTGAGCAGCTGCTGATGTGTTTTTCATAGCTAAAAATAAAAAAGACTCCCAGCATCATTTCTGTTAGTTGGACATGGAAAACATGACTAAGCATACCCACTGTAGGCTATACCTAGAATTGTAACTTCTTTTTTCCCCCTCAGATGTAGGAGTTTGCATTTGGATGCCTGATGTAGAGTAAACCAAAATCTATCTGGAGCACCCAGTTGAACAGGGGTCATTTTCCCTAAGAGACAGACACAGACAAGGAGGGGGAGATGTTTATAACACACTTTCCGTTAGAGATTGTGTTGTCCCTAGCTTGGACACCAGAGGGTCTTGCCTCTCATTAAGAGTTGTTTGTGCTGTTTGCATGATGCAAGGTGCCTCAAGGGAGCAGCCAGGACCAGTTATTCCCAATGGGAAGGTAAGCTGGGAGATGAAAGTGCCCACAAAGCAGAGCACTGTCCCCCTGTGCCTGAGCACAGCAGCAGCTTCCACTGATAGCCCAGGGGAAACTGAGAGTCATGTTCATGGTTGTTAAAGACCAGGAGCAAGCCCAGTTAAAGCACAGCCCTGGAAGTAAGCCCAGTGCCAGGACTGAGCTTAAATAGAGCCTGAGCCTATGGCAGAGGGTGTGTGAGAAGGACCCAGGTGATGCTGGTCATGGCAATTACTGTGGCTGCACTCCCTGATGTCTCAAGGAGAGGGGAACTGGGTTTTCCACCACCCAATGCCCTAAACACAGCGGCAGCTCTGCATTCAGCCTCCTCTGATGTATTCCTGTGCGCAGAGGATGAAAGAATGGAGCAGAAAGGAGCAAAGAGCTCTTTTATTGTGTTAATGAGAATAATCTCTCCTCAGTTATGCAAAATCATGGAATCATGGAATGGTTTGCGTTGGAAGGGTGTTTAAAGCTCCTCCAGCTCCAACCCCAACACCTTGCACCAGAGCAGCTTGCTCCAAGCCCCTGTGTCCAACCTGGCCTTGAACACTGCCAGGGATGGGGGATATGACATGGTCAAATCCACAAAGCACAGACCTGGTACTGAGCATCCAGAAAGGAAAAGTTGTAAGGACCACACATCCCAGGAAGATTTTAGTTGGGACACAGTTCTGGCCACATGCTAACCTATGTGTGCCTATCACAAGTCCTTAGCACTGCTCCAGCTCACTTACCTGGGATAAATGTATTGGATGCTCATATCAGGTATCACAGAATCCCAGACTGGTTTATGTTGGAAGGGACCTAAAAACTCTCAACTTCCAACCCCTGCCACGGGCAGGGACACCTTCCACTAGAGCAGTTTGCTCCAAGCCCCTGTGTCCAACCTGGCCTTGAACCCAGCCAGGGATGGGGCAACCACAGCGTCTCTGGGCACCCTTTGCCAGCGCCTCAGCACTCTTACAGGGAAGAGCTTCTGTCTTAGAGCTCATCTCAATCTCCCCTCGGGCAGGTTAAAGCCATTCCCGTTGGCCTGTCCCTACAGGCCCTGATGAAGAGTCCCTCTCTTATTCTATCTGAATAAGATGCTTCACATGTTGTGTTCTCTTTTCTTGAGGGAATTGTCCAAATGTCTCGATTTTTCATGAAAACTCCATCAGAAACTTTGATTAAAAGCTTATAAACTGAGCATTTCACTTCACACCAACTTAAATTAGATTTTGACTGGTTGCCATTGCATTCATTCATTATTCATCACAGTTCTTTGCAGAAGACCACGGTTTCCAAAGGTGCTTATTTTAAACCACAAATTTATTCAGTTTGTCATTATAAAAGTACATGTTCTTCCAGCAGTTGTACAGTTCATTAAACAGAAAGAAAAAGATGTGAGGACCACACATCCCAGGAAGATTTTAGTTGGGACACAGTTCTGGCCACATGCTAACCTATGTGTGCCTATCACAAGTCCTTAGCACTGCTCCAGCTCACTTACACGGCATAAATGTATTGGATGCTCATATCAGGTATCAGAGAATCCCAGACTGGTTTATGTTGGAAGGGACCTAAAAGCTCTCAACTTCCAACCCCTGCCATGGGCAGGGACAATTTCCACGAGAGCAGTTTGCTCCAAGCCCCTGTGTCCAACCTGGCCTTGAACACTGCCAGGGATGGGGCAGCCACAACTTCTCGGGGCACTCTGTGGTGGCACCTCGGCACCCTCATAGTGAAGAATTCCTTCCTTACATCCAATCTGGATCCCCCTGTTTCAGTTTGAACCCATCACCCCTTGTCCTATCCCTACACTCCCTGATGAAGAATTCCTCTCCTGCATCCTTGTAGCCCTCTTCAGACACTGGAAGCTGCTCTGAGGTCTCCAAGCAGCTTCTCTTCTCCAGGCTCAACAGCCCCAGTGTTCTCAGCCTGGCGCCATACGGGAGCTGCTCCAGCCCCTGAGCATCCTCGTGGCCTCCTCTGGACTTACTCCAGCAGCTCCATGGCCTTCTTATGTTCCCTGCAGAGAAGGACTTGGGGGTGCTGGGTGATGAGAAAATGAACATGAGCCAGCAGTGTGTGCTTGCAGCCCAGAAACCAACAGTATCCTGGGCTGCATCCAAAGGAGAGCCGCCAGGAGGTCGAAGGAGGTGATCCTGCCCCTCTGCTCTGCTCTTGTGAGACCTCACCTGGAGCATTGTGTGCAGTTCTGGTGTCCTCAACATAAAAAGGACATGGAACTGTTGGAACAAGTCCAGAGGAGGCCACGAGGATGCTCAGGGACTGGAGCACCTCCCGTATGAAGACAGGCTGAGGAAGTTGGGGCTGTTCAGCCTGGAGAAGAGAAGGCTGCATGGAGACCTCATAGCAGCCTTCCAGTATCTGAAGGGGGCCTATAGGGATGCTGGGTAGGGACTCTTCATTAGGGACTGTAGTGATAGGACAAGGGGTAATGGGTTAAAACTTAAACAGGGGAAGTTTAGGTTGGATCTAAGGAAGAAGTTCTTTCCTGTTAGGGTGGTGAGGCACTGGAATGGGTTGTCCAGGGAGATTGTGAATGCTCCATCCCTGGCAGTGTTCAAGGCCAGGTTGGACAGAGACTTGGTCAATATGGTTTAGTGTGAGGTGTCCCTGCCCATGGCAGGGGGTTGGAACTGGATGATCTTAAGGTCCTTTCCAACCCTAACTATTTTATGATTCTAGGATTCTATAGACACCAAAACTGTATCAGAACTGCAGGGGATACCAGAGCTGTATTGAACCTTTGGTCCTTCCCTCAGATCTTCAAGCTCACTTGGGATGAACAGTTATCAACCAGGCAATGGAGACAGTGGTCACTGCCTTACCTCAAGGCTGAGCCTCCTTTTTGTGGGAACTACTTTCATTTAGCACAATTTAGACACAAAACACCATGGTGCTGTCTCACTCCTGCTATTAAATAACTGATACTTATTTGGATGAATTATCAAAGACTCAGTCCATGCTTAAAATCACCTGAAGCTTTTTGAAGAAAACCATTTGTTTCCCAAACTCCTTCTGGCTGCATCATCTCCTGCAGAGACCTACCCAGGAAGACAGGCCCAGGACAGTTTGCTCTGTCCTTGCTCATCTATCACATACCTCTTCCTTTCAGTGTTTCCCTGAAGAAGCCCTTTACATCCACAGAGATCATCTAATATTGCATTGAAGGGAGCTGAAAACAAACACAACAAAGCATCCTCTGTGTGGATGGTTTGCGCTGGTCATGGGGAGTCCTTTCCATCAGATGCATTTATTTCCAGACACTTTACTAATGATGGTACAACACTTTGGTCAAAAGCATTGGCTCAAAATGTGGCTGCTTTGAGGATATAACAGGATGAAGTCAGATTTCCCAGTCTTCATCTGAAGAATCCTGAGTTCCGGTGTGTCCTGAATGCTTCTCCTAGATGAAGAGACATGATAAAACCCTTAGGAGAAATATTAAATGATAACCTTGTCCCAGACATTTAGAAAAGTCAAAGGATGGGGCAATGAGAGGAGAAAACTGAGCTATGAAAGTGTGGGGAAGGAAGAAAGAGAAGAATGTAGATGGCTTTAGATGTTTTCAATGTCAACCTGTTTTTCTGCTGGAAGGCACCAGACTGACAGTCCAGGAGATGCACTGGAGGAGGGTAGAAAAGGATTTCTGTGTGGTTTTGAATGTCTTTCTTCCCCACTGAGTACTGGGCTAAACCGAAGGCTTGTGAAGTGGGAAAATCAGTGTAACAGAGGGAGAAATAACCCTCAACCTAATTTAGAAAAGAAGAATAATTTGATTAAAAGATTATTGAAAAGAACTGCATGAATCCGGAAAGAGGCACTGAGAATACCTGGGTGTGCTTGTGCAGGGTGAATAATGCAGCTTGAGGTCCCAGAAGCAGACAGCTGAGTACTGCACTTGCTGTATCAGCTTCGTCAAGATAGCCAGGCAAGCAGCACCTTGGGTGGTCAGGGGAGAGGAGGACCCCTGATCCTCCCTCTCACCTGCACTCAGGCTCTTTACACCCCTACTTAAATTCGCAGCAGAGCAGAGGCTCAGATATGACTTGTCCCCATTTAGCACAAAGGCTTTGTTGACCAACAGACTGTCAGAGCTTTATTTCTTAGAATCGCATCCTAGTTTGTGTTGGAAGGGACCTCAAAGCTCATCCAGCTCCAACCCCTGCCACGGGCAGGGACACCTTGTACTAGGGAAGCTTGCTCCAAGCCCCTGTGTCCAACCTGGCCTTGAACACTGCCAGCGATGGGGCAGCCACAGCTTCTCTGGGCACCCTGTGCCAGCGTCTCAGCAACCTCAGAGAGAAGAGCTTGTGCCTAAGAGCTCATCTCAGTCTCCCCTCTGGCAGGTTCAAGCCATTCCCCTTGGCCTCCTGCAGGTTTTTTGTAGCCCCCTTCGGACACTGGGAGCTGCTCTGATGTCTCCACACAGCTTCTGTTCTCCAGGCTGCACAGCCCAAATGTGCTCAGCTTGGCTCCATACAGGAGCTGCTTCAGCCCCTGAGCATCCTTGTTGCATCTCTGGACTTGCTCCAGCAGCTCCATGTCCACCTTGTGTTGGGGACACCACAGCTGTATCAAATCCTCTTGACCTTCCACCAGTTCATCATTGAGGAAATGCTTATAAATCAGGCAATGGAGACAGTGGTCAGTGCCTTATGTGAAGTCTGAGCCTCTTTTTGTGGGCTCTAATTTCATTTAGCACAATTTAGACACAAAACACATGGTGCTCTCTCAGGCCTGCTGTTAAATACCTGATAGTTATTTGGATGAATTACTGAAGGCTCAGGCCTCGCTTAAAACAACCTGAAGCTGTTTGAAGAGAACCATTCGTTGTGTTGGCTTCCATACCCTGCACTTGCTGTAATAATGACCAGTAGTAAGCAATAATGACCAATAATGGCCAGTAATGCTCAATTCCATAATCACATATTCCACATATTCCTTCCTTACCTCCACAGTACTGAAGAGCTCCAAACGTGCTTTCAAACCCTGCATAGATGTGGCAGCAGCTTTCTCTCCCACAGCCTCCTCAGAGCCCCCTTCACCTCCTTGTTCCTCAGGCTGTAGATGAGGGGGTTGAGGGTTGGGGTGAGGATGGCGTAACACACCGACACCAGCTTTGCCTGATCCCATGAGGATGCCTCATGAGGCTGGACATAGGTGAGGATCCCGGGTGCATAGAAGATGGTGATGGCAGCCAAGTGGGAGGCGCAGGTAGAGAAGACCTTCAGCCTCCTCGTGGCCAAAGGGATCTGCAGGACGGT
>NW_026636206.1:0-1020 GCF_028554395.1 Pezoporus wallicus | reverse complement strand
GAATCTCTCAATGAAACATAATTTCCAAAGATGGGTCCCCAGCATGGCACATGTCAGAACAAACCAGAATGTATATTTTTACCATGTCCACTGAAATACTGTTCCTGGGCCTTCCTGGGTGGAAAAAATAAAAAAAATCACAGAAGTTCAGATTATTTTTTGCAAGATCATCATAATCATAGAAGTAATATCTGACTGCCCAAACAAGTCTTTCTGCAACAGGGAAGTGGAACACCTGAAGCACCTGTCACACAGCGATGGGCCTTCAGTTGTACATACGGGCTCTGCCTTTCCTACCAACAGTAGCTCTCACTCTGCATATAGACAGACATTAGATGGATGCAGTGTAAAAGAAGTGTGCTATCCATTTACTGTAACTTTAAATAAAGCTTCCTTATCAACCCAAAATTCTAGGATGTTGTCCCATTTCACAATCTGAGCCAGCTACATTAGCTTTCAGACAAGTCCAGCTTTGCAGAATTGAAGTAGTTCAGACGCATTTTCATCCCTTTTAATACAATGACAACCTGAGCATGATGTGAGCTGCTCAGGAACTTAAAATGAGTTCATTGTACTTTGGATGAAGCAAATTTCAGATTCAGGGTGAAGATCCAATTACAGTACAGCTTAACAAAGTTTTTTTTCATCTGCACAGAAATGTAAGAGTAAAAAGAACTTCCTGACTAAGTTTAGTCCTCTGCTAATAGCTGCATAATAAAATCCCCATGGTTTTGCTGTTGGTTTGGGTTTGGTTTTAAAAAGTATTTACTTTAAAGGGACTTTTATTTAAAAAAAAAATAAATAGATGGAGGGCTCAGCAAAAAGGAAAAGATTGAAAGCTCCTGGCACAGATAGGCAGACAAGCAATCAAGTCTACCAAAGAATATAAGTAGAGCAAGGTGAGGATCAACCACATGCCCAGCAGAAGCAGGTAGGAGCTTGTGCTCGCTTTTGTATTAACTAGAGAGGAATACAGGAGGTAGTGTGGAAAATACTGTCTGCAGTGATAAATCATCCTGC
>NW_026636205.1:0-1013 GCF_028554395.1 Pezoporus wallicus | reverse complement strand
TGAATTTTCTGGGTGTTTTTTTTTCAGCAGAATTGCTTTTATTGTTTAAAGATCATAGTATTTCGTGCCTTTTCTGTGTTTTCTTCCTTTTACTGGGAATTTATACTGTTTTCTTCTCTGGGAACACTTGTCAGTCATCATAACTGAGTGGTTCTGCCAGAATCTAAAACATTTTCTAGGACAGAAATTTCTTGTTCAGTTCTGTTCTTCAAAATGGAGTTCTAATCCAAGATGAAATTCGCAATCATAAATTGTGTATAAATCTAAAAGTAGAATACTATTTGTCACGATAAAGGTTCTGATAACTATACATGCTATTTTTAGGGTCACTTTTGCTTTAGGGTATTTATCTGAGTGCAGTAACCAAGTGGTTTTACTGCATGAGGAAGAAATCAGATGGTCTTGACACCCGTTGGCTTCTTCTGTGATGATTCTAGTGATATAAAAAAAAAACCATTAAATTTACCATCAGAATGAATTATCTTCAGACCAGAACGGTATATGTCTCTTCTTAACTGGTCATTTCCAGCCTTTCAGTTTGATCTGTGTAAAGTTTCTTTTTAAGATTATAGTATTAGGGAAATTATTTGAAGGTGCAAGACATCCCTGCCATAAGAACATTAGAATTGATGTTTATGTAACTGATTCCTGTAACCCAGTTGTTTTTTTTTTCTTGAGACTGTTATTTTGCATCTGCTTGAAGAGTAGATTTATAGATATATATTATAATTGCTTATATAAATTTACTTATTATATTTATAGACACATATATAATGTTAAGTGCCTTTGCAAGCTTTTGAGTGCATGGACAGGATTCTTTCTTGCTTTAATTATAGTTCCGTGACAGAGACTGTAAGAAGAAAAATCTTTATACTTGTTGACAATCCATTGAAAAGAAACGGAATTACAACTTTGATAAATACGTGCTGTGCTTAATGTAGGCGATATTTTTCATCTATTTCATCTATTATTTACTTGATAAAATGGCATTCCTTTTTATGCCTCAGTCATTT
>NW_026636204.1:0-1041 GCF_028554395.1 Pezoporus wallicus | reverse complement strand
TGGACTGATTCCATACAAATGCTTTTCCTGTATGAATGTGAGCAGTGAAAGCAACGATGGAGGCACCAATGCAAAGGTGATTGTGTGCTGAACAGGTCCAGCACCAGCTTTCAATCCTGGCTCTTCTGCTGTGGGAGCAGAGGCCAAACGTTCGTGCTGTACTCACTGTGCTGCTGGGCAGCTGAGAGACACCACCTGAGACTTTGGATTCAAATGGACTTTTAGGTATGAAACCGAGGGGAGACTGCAATGATGGTGACCCCGTTGCAAAGCTGCTTGTGTGCTGAAGAGGCCCAGCACTAGCTTTCCCTGCTGGTCCTTCTGCCGTGGGAGCAGATGCCACTGTTCATTCTGTGCTGACTGTGTTGCTGCGCAGCAGAGAGCAGGCTCTGGACTGATTCCATTCAAATGCTTTTCCTGTATGAAAGTTAGCAGTGAAAGCAACGATGGAGGCACTAATGTAAAGGTGATTGTGTGCTGAACAGGTCCAGCACCAGCTTTCAATCCTGGCTCTTCTGCTGTGGGAGCAGAGGCCAAACGTTCGTGCTGTACTCACTGTGCTGTTGGGCAGCTGAGAGAGACACCTGAGAATTTGGATTCAAATGGAGTTTTAGGTATGAAACCGAGGAGAGACTGCAATGATGGTGACACCGTTGCAAAGCTGCTTGTGTGCTGAAGAGGCCCAGCACTAGCTTTCCCTGCTGGTCCTTCTGCCGTGGGAGCAGCTGCCACTGTTCATTCTGTGCTGACTGTGTTGCTGCCAGCAGGGAGCAGGCTCTGGACTGATTCCATTCAAATGCTTTTCCTGTATGAAAGTGAGCAGTGAAAGCAACGAAGGAGACACTAATGTAAAGGTGATTGTGTGCTGAACAGGTCCAGCACCAGCTTTCAATCCTGGCTCTTCTGCTGTGGGAGCAGAGGCCAAACATTCGTGCTGTACTCACTGTGCTGCTGGGCAGCTGAGAGAGACCACCTGAGAATTTGGATTCAAATGGACTTTTAGGCATGAAACCGAGGGGAGACTGCAATGATGGTGAGCCC
>NW_026636203.1:0-10401 GCF_028554395.1 Pezoporus wallicus | reverse complement strand
GGGAAGGTCATTTGTCAGACATCCCATCTGGGCTGGGAAATGAAACTATTGACAAGTGGTGGCACTGAGAAGCAGCCTCCACATCAAATTTAGATCTGAGAAGGATGTAGCCAAAGAAATACTCTGCAAAAACCTCCAAACAGTAAGAAATGGCAATCAGCTTGTTAGCAGCAGCAAACAGGCAAGTTCGGATCATTCAGTCCAGTTTTGTCTCCCACTTGGATCGCCTACAGATTGGAAACAACCACGTAAGCTGGTAAATGTATAAATACTTCTCACACACAGAACTGGTGATCAGCCTGAGAGGTCTCCCTAGGGGAGGTCTCTGGATGAGAGCAGGGGAGGAGGGTGACAAGAGAAATAGGAACCAGAAACATGGGTTAGGGTTAGCAAGGAAGGGACACATCTCACAGAAGGCAAGAATGGAGAGAACTGGGAGCAGGAACTTGGTGAAAGCAATGGGGAATACAAGGGTTATCGGGAGACAAACCTCCAGACTTGGAGGAGCCTATCAAGAAAGGTACTGACAGTGAAAACCACCCACTGAAGAGGTGAAAATGGGTCCCCTGCCTACAGCTGAGCACAGGAATAAAAGGGACTCAGACAACCTGGCAAGCACAGCAGACAGCAGGGATATGAGCCGAAGAAAATGAGCAGAAGGGCAAGTGGCATGTTCCTCCTGGGCTTGGATCAGAAACAAAAAGCCCTGAGGCTCCTCACCCTCAGCAGATCTCCACTCCACTGCGACTACCTCACCCCCATTTTGGGTACTGGTTCACACAGGGAGCAGTGATCTGCCACTGTGCCCCCTCTGTTCTGGTAGCAGGTTTTGGGGTGGTCAGGCTGCAGAGCCCATCTCTGCTAACTGGTTATAAAGCTGTCAGTATGACATGACAGGATGCAAAGAAAATGAGGGAAGAGAATGGATTTGCTGTTGTAAGAAGCTCAAAAACATATCTTGCTTTAGAAGGACACGACTAAAATCACTGAGGTTCAAAAGTCAGTGCTCGTAAGTCAGGAAATCCTCAATTTGGGAAGTTTCCAATTCTTAAAGTTGTTACAATTTCCTAACCTTACTGTACCCCTACAGTAGTGTTATTTGTGTATGGTGTTCCTGTGAAATCATGTCCCATGCTACCTTACACCTGCTAGAGCCGAAAGAAATGTGAAAAAAGCAAAGAACAAACCTTTGAAGGATAGTGCTGACGCCTGTTTCGGCTCTATCCCAAAAGGAGAAGGTTTTGAACACAGCTATCTGAAACTGGAAAACTCACTCGGTTCTGCAGGCTCGCAATGTTTGCTTCCAGGACAAACCTAGAAAGTCATCAGAACTTTTCCACCTTGGCACAGATCCATGTCATCTCACCGATTCTTTGAGGTTCCTCCATTTCATCTCCAATCCTTCGTTCCTAAACACAGCAAAACCTGTCACAAAGGCTTGAAGGTTTATTTCCTCTGGGTTTTTGTTTGCTTAACATGGTCTGTCAAGGAATCAATACCTATTCTCACATGCACACAAAGACAAGTCATCTTAAGCATGCATATGAATAAAAGGCAAGCAACGGATTTTATGCAACTGGGACGGTGCATAATCTAAGCTTGTAAACTGCTCGAAAGACCTTTACAGAATTAATTTAAAACGTAGGAAAAGATCTGTCTCAATTAGGACCATACTTGCCTCTCTAATGCTTTTGTGCAAATATGATGACAAAGTAAGTTTTAAACTGTGGGCAACCAATCTATCTGAAAGGTGACAAAAGGCGCTGTGCTCCAGGAAAGGCCTGGCTGCTCAGGACTGACACACAGGTTGCCAAGCATTTCAGAACCTCTATTCTTTCTGTTACCCAGGAGGGCAGATTAAAATTCCCAGTAGCATTCCTAAGGCATCTCACCAATGGCAAAGGTGCTGCTAATAGAGTCAGGAAGTAGAAACAATTTGTGATTTGTTGCTACCTGTAACTAGAGATCATACACCAATAACTCCCTTTCTAATGCTTAAAATCAGCAATACAGCAAAAGACTTCACCAAAAATAATAAAGTGAAGAGTTGCAATCTACCTCTCAAAACCAGCGCTTCCAGGAGTGTAAAGGTTACATTTACTGAGCGTATTTTCCATGCTATTATTCACCAAGACCTACCCTACTTAGGAGAAATGATCCATTTGTACCTTCTTTATAAATTTTGCATTGAAGTCCAAGTTCATGCACATTATGATAACTAATATCTTCCTTCTGCTCCTGAAAGAGGGACCCCGTAATTATATCATTAGCACAGTGAGCAGAGTTCCATTTTTCTCCATGAGCCTTACTGCATACATAAGGGCAAAGTCTGCCTTTACTCTGAGAATCTCAGACTGCCTCTAGACCAAAATTACTTCTTCCTATGCAAGTGCGAGATAGGTAAAGATTCTACCCAGATGGCGGGAGCTTCATTAGTATTAGGTTAAATGATTTTCTGCCAACAGAGTAGACAAAAAAAGACAGGAATGAACGGTGAGAATTGCAGTCAATAGACTGCATTGGCTTAACAGGATTTAGATGTTTTATACAGACAAATTACACCCACACAGTCATGATCTGAGTTATCAGTCAACAACGGCATGAATATTCCCAAGCTTGCAGAAGCTGGAGGCGCCTTCTTGTCTTGGAAGATCAAGTCTGAAACTCATTAAATGGTCTGGCCACAAATGAACACTTTTTCACTAAGGAATTGGGATAAACCCAACTGTTTCATTTTGAACTTAACACACAGGGATGACCCCTGCAAACTGAAGGAACGAAAAAGTTTGCATGAACTGGAGAACCAAGAAGTGCTCTATAATTACCCTCCTTTCTGTGCTCTGTTCCTCCATAACAAGTTGTGATCTGGGGACTCAGCATCTGCATGCATCAGTGGCTTGGACTGTGAATTACTCTGGGGACCCACAGGTCAGTAAAAAGCCTTTGTTCTCTTCTAGGAAAGTTTTACTGAGCTATTCAGCACATCTCTAGCAAAAAAGTAAATCCTTTAAATCAACTTGCTTCACTTCTAGACCATGAAGGGCCATTGACCAGGATAAAAGATCTCAGACTGGTATTTCATGTTGTGCCCAGAGGCAGCCAGCCTCCAAAGCCACACATACCTGAAGCAGATGCCATGTGGGCAGCACACAGTAGTACACCACAGTTATTGATCAAGGAGGGGTTAGAGGGCTAGAGACAGCAATGAGCAGGTGGCAGAATGCAAGGGGAGTGCAGCAACACTTCCTTCTAAATTCCCATTACTTTCAACACCTTCCTAAGAAGCAATGGATTCTCTTGCCAGAGTTTTGATCCATCCCGTTTCCAAACGAGGGGGAAGGATATGCTAAGTTTATTGTAGCATAGCACAGAAAGCTAATCCATGGGAAAAAGGCTCAGCAACCGTCTGCAACCAATAGCTTAAACACGGCTAAATGTATTTGCCTCATCAAGGGTGACTCCCAAAGCCTAGGTCAATATTTATGCTTGGCAAATACTTCATTTAGCAATGACAACATTAAGCCATGTCCTTTTTAATACTCCCCTGCCTCTCTGGTCTCCCTTTGCCAGTAACTCCTTTGAAACACATCAAAGCCACCAAGACGTTTCCACACGCGGTTTTCCAAGAGTCCGGCCTCATGATGAAGGTCGAAGCTTTCACCTTTGCAAGTTTCAAAGAGAACATGTCATCTGTACGGTTCTTCTGTGCCAAAACAACTTACACTCAGTGAGGTCTTGGGCACATAACATCTTTCTGTCAATACCGCGTGTGCCTTTCAGGTACAAACACAATGACCCAACCAGAAGCTTAGGGCTTGAACCCTGCTGCTGCCTGTGCCAGGTAAAGTCCTTTAGCCTACATCCTGCTGGAACTCAGTCTCCTAGCGCCCTTGAAAGCCCCAAAACTATCACCAGTAATTGGACATTTAGCCTGAAAGGCCTGTTTCAGTTTAATTAAAATTAATTTCATCATCTGAAACGTAGCTGCAATGCTCTTCATTAAGAAAAAGGCAAACAGCTCTAAAGGGTCTGCAAGATCACTTGGTGTGCAGTGTTCTATTTCATTTCAACAGGCTGTAATCTGATGATATTTAGAGGAGTTGCTTTCAAACCCTAGTTTGAAACTTTGCTGTTTGACACCGGTGGCCATTCCTTTTAACTTTCAGTATTTGGGAAATACAAACAAAAACCAGTGCAAGCCAATGCAAGTGACAAGCCTACCATATTTTTAAAGCATTATGCATAGCTTTCTATGCTAAGGCCACCCACTCACCAGCTGCAACAGAACAAGCCATGTGCTAGCAGAGTACAAATAGATATACAGTCAGATACAAGCACATAATCAAATGATACATAAAATACATCAGTATCTTAAACCAAAAGGTTTTACAAGTTCCAAAATCAAGTTAGGATGGGGAATTATTTAATCCATCTTCTTACTGGGACGGTAGAGTCACACTGAGCCGTGCTCTTACCCACACATTGCCCTTTAAACAGAAAGCTGTTTGTCAGCAGTGGAAGCTTCACAGTGTTAGTTAACTGTGTTTGGCTCACCAGTGGCATGCTGGCAACTGAGGCAGGAATACTGATTCTGGCACAGCTGCATTTGGAAAGAGTAAGAAACACAGCCCACAGAGCATTTTTATGGAAGCTGGACCAACCTTTTATTAATGAAGTACACAGGGGCTCATTAGGCATCTGCAAACTATGAGGATTTTATACGTAGCCCAAACAACGGTTAACTGTAAATGATTACATTTTCCTTTTTATCAGGGAGCTGCAGTTAATTCCACCAGCCACTGAAAACTCCAGCTGCCAACCTGTTCTTTGACCTCTGGTTTTTTGCCCACAGCCGTAAGTATGCCTTGGCCTCTGTTCTCTGGCTAATTTCCATCCGGTTTAAATGCTATTCGTTGCATGAACCTAAGACTCAAAAACAAGAACTGAGGTGTTCAGGTTTGGAGCATGGTTTACAATAGGTAACAAAACCCACCTATTTCCTTACGGTACCTGTGTGTAACTGCCATTGCTAAATGTAAGCTAATGTGTAAATCAATTGAATAAGGTAGTACTTAACAAAACGATAATAACATGGTGAGATGTTACCAGCAATGGAACACAGACCATTTAATAGTGGGACATAACAGAAAAATCATCCTGTATGGGAATTGTTCCCAGTTTAGGAAGCATGTCCCATTAAGAGGTACACAATTAATTTTAAGTTCTAATAATCTTCTATCCTATGATTTCTGCCTTGCCGTGTCAAGCACACTATCTCATGTGAAGGAGGAACCAGAACAGTTAATTGAAGAGCCAGGTGATAAGGTCTAATAAATCCCCGGATTTTCACCAGGTGAGTTTATGTGAATAGGTAAGGGAAGCAAGCAGAAGTCGAGCAGGGTGACTCATCAGTTCTAGCAATGCAAGAAAATGAGATTTTAAGTGGAAAAAGATGTTTCCTAGGAAACTGCATGATCTGCTTGTGGAACATCAAACAAGAGCAATTTCCTAACAACAGCCACTGCTAAATTGATCTACTGCACCTCAGACAGCTTTATCAGTGAGAGAGAGATTGAGTCCCTTTTATATTTTCTTAGTTACCGTCATCAATTTGTCTATTATTTGGCTCCTTCAACCGTTACCTTTCTGACCTCCCACAAGTACAAGTATGATATTTGCCATTATCTAATTGGAAAGCATGTTTCCCTTCCCCTCATCTGTTTTTTACCTCTCTTCTCATTTTCTGCAGCAGGCTCCAGATTCCATTGCTACTGCTGCCGCTGAGGCAGCAAGACGAGAGCATGCACCATAGCATGCAACATGTCCAAGAGTGTCCTGTTTAAAACCCTCCCCTTTGCAGCAATAAAAAGTGAGCTGCAACACAAAGCAACCTCCTGGGCTCCCTGTTCCAAGATGCTCAATCTAGAATATATGGAGTCCACCCATAGGGGACTGAAACATTGTATTAGAATCAACATCTTTACAGTATTCTGTCTATGTTTTCATTCCAATAAATTAAATCCCTTAGATTTCTGCTATTATATATTGCACTTCACATTATGCATGAAAGTTATTGAGTATTTTAAATGCTAGTGAGGAGAACATTAGTTTTCCTTCATCAGTTCCAACACAGATTGATCAGTATGTAGAAGTCCTAGCTGATGTAATACAGAGACTGTCTTCAGAACATGACCATGGATTTCTAACCATAAACCTGCATATGTGCTGACTATGTGCAGTCAGCCAGGGAATTGTAGTGGCAGGCAGCTCCCCAGTGCTTGCACTTGTCCTGTGAGACCAAGCAACCAATGCACATCTGTTCAGCAAAGATGGTCTTCTGCATATTTAGTCTGCGTGTGCACACTAGACCCCATGTATCATAAAGTGAGTGGATTTACCTGAGGTGCACATGTAAAGATGCATCCTATCATAATGCCAAGGCATTCAGATTGCTCCTAGACAAAATATCCTGGCAGAAAAGAAAGAAATGCCTGAGGAAACCCAAATGCCTGGTAGCTCTAATCCTGGCCACACTTGAGCTACCAAAATGGATGAAGACGACTGCCAAAATTAAGAGCCAAAATTCCAGTAGGCTGCCAAAAGCATTACTGAAACATTTTCAAACACACTGATTGCACAGAGAGTTGTAAACGGGGAAAAATACATAAGAGCAAGTCCAAACTTGTCTGCTTTGTTTCCAGTCTCTTGGGAAGAGACTAGGAGCAAAGACAGTATATGTCTCTTCTACAGGAGCGTTGCTCTCACCAACAGGAACTGAATAGAGTATTCTTCTAACGTGGTATAAGACCACGTAGCTGAGGCTCAATTACCACTACTACTCATTTGGAGATTCAGAGGCAGACAAAAATGATGACATCCCCAAATCAAAGCCTGTTCAAGCACTTATAGTCTAAAATACAGCCATATGTTCTAGAAAACATGGGTTATACTTTGTCTGAATTCAGTAGCCAGTGGAACTTGTCCGTTGGCACAAATTCCTCCTTAAACTGTCCAGAAATATCTGCTATTGACTGTGCATCAGCCAGACGCACATGGAACAGAATCCCATGGGAAAGCCAGAGAAAGTGAGAGAAGAGACTGCGTTCTGGATCTGTGGCTCCAGAGCACAGTAAAGGGATGGCATGAGGAGAGTTTATTTCACTGCAGCTGGCCCCTTGGATTTGCAGCAGTCGTTCATTATCACCAAAGCAAAGCTGGGCAATCTTTCTCTTTTCCAGCCTTC
The DNA here is from genome assembly GCF_028554395.1 of Pezoporus wallicus. Taxonomy (NCBI): domain Eukaryota; kingdom Metazoa; phylum Chordata; class Aves; order Psittaciformes; family Psittacidae; genus Pezoporus; species Pezoporus wallicus. The sequence continues at coordinate 3,158 of NW_026636203.1, read as the reverse complement.
CAAACAGAGCAAAATTCCCCAGATTTTGGTGAAACCCATGACAAACTCTTTAATATCACGAACAGCCCCTGCCAGCCATCCCCGCTCCCAGAAAGCTCACATAAAATCCCCTCAACAAAACTCTCATTACTGCAGTGTTTTCCCCAACCTGCACCTTTGCAAAGGCAAAATCCAAACCCTTCTTTTCTTTCCTCCTGCAGTTAACAGCTTCATTCTTAGCTTAAGACATATTTAGGATTAACGCTTCATTTTAAAGGAGCAAGATTAAGTATTTTTAGCCCCTGTGAAACAAGATGATGTATGCTGCAATTGTCAAATCCCTCTTAAATTGCATGTAGCACATTCTGTACCTCATAAATATTTAAGATGACTAAATAATTATCCCAGGCTCCTCAACTTGCCTTTCTTTATTAGCTCCATGGGGAGCCAGGAAAGCATTTGTTCTTCTTCAGCCATACAGACAATTATTACATTGCAAAATATCTCCTTTCTCTTGGTGGTGGTGCTGCTGCTACACAATCCCCTCCTATTGTGGTGTGATGGAATTCGCCTTGTGCAGAGGCCAGCAGAGCCCCCATTTCCTCACCAGTTCCATCTAACCAGTTTGGCAACTTCTCCAAAACACATCCATCAAATCAAATCCCATCTCACTTCATTCCAGCCTCAGCCCCCTGCTCCCAGTAGCAGAGGAGGGAAAATAAAAGCTAAGCAGGCACACAAAAACCAACCGGGTCTTTATCTGAGCCCCCTGCATTATACAGGATTTGGAGCATCAAGCAAAGAAGTGCCTGCTTCGAGCAGCTCAGTGGGGAGATGACAGGGGCTGAATGGATGCGGGTGTATCTAAACCTGTAACTGCAATGACATGGAGGGGAAAGAGAAGGTGGGCCAGCAGCCCTCTTGCCATGGAATGGCATCGAATAGAGTTTTTACAGTTGCTTTACAGCTTATTCTCCTCTCTGCCTCTTTTTAATGCAGCCATATGGTAACAAGCAGGTACTTGCAACCTAATGGCAGGCGAAGAGTCGGCACAGTCCCACAGGCAGCAGAGCGCGCCCCAGCACGCAGGAAAGCCAAGGAAAGGAGCTGCATCCCAGATGGCTGGGACACAGAGCTGTGTCTCAAAGCTTAAGCTCCTTGCCTGTGCAGCTGTCAACTCTGTCACTGTGGTTCAGTACCCGCAGCCACCTTCTTCCACTCGGGTACACCGCAGAGCAGCAGAGTGGGAGCACAACACACACCTCCAGCAAGCACCGATGTCATGTTATCCTGAGATTAACTTGCTTCGGAATGCTATTGTGAAAGAGGGTGCACGGCACCAAGTCAAAATAACCACTGTGGATACTGCAATGTATCTGTGCCGAGCTGAAATCTCCATCTGCCTGCAGAAAGCATGATGGCAGCGATCCACCGGTGCTGCGTTAGAGCTCGGCTTAGACACAGAGCAAGATGAGGTGTGGCAAAGTGCTGCAAACTTCTCCAGCACTTTGCTGCCTGCATTTGCATTTTTCAGAGTCCCCTTTATTTTTAAACTCAAAATAATGAAAACAATAACAAAGCTGGGGCAGACCCACATGGGGGACCACTGAGTTTAAAGGCGTGAAATTAGCGTGCAGAAGCTGAAGCACGTTACGTGCCTATGGGAATGCTCTCATTCAGAAGTAAATTGGCTTAAAGTTCACTGTGGCTTAATACTCCCTAGAAGACCATTATTTCCAGTGCCTGGGAAAACCAATGTGTAAATCAGCATATTTTAGGGTGCAGTTTGACAAGAGTGCAAAGCCCCTTTAATTTTATTGCTACCACAAGCAGGTACGGATCCAGGCAGCTCCCTCTCTTTCTCTCCGGTCACACTTAGCTTTGCTTCCCTCCTTCTGTTCTCGCTCTGCCACATCTCTGACCCCTCAGTGGGCCAGTTCAATTAGGAAATCCAGCAGAAAACTAACAAGCAAAGAAATGTGATTAGATGCAATAACCTCAAAGTGATTTTGGAGTCAGTGTGGGGAGTTTGATACCAGGTCCTTATTATAAGCTTTTGCTAGGGTAGGTTTATAGCTACAAGCCTGCAGGGAAAAAGAACGGAACACAAAACCAACCCCCCCATCACCGCCAGCAAAGCAATACCTTCAGGATATTAGGATCTGGTTTAGGTTGCATCAGTCAGAGATGGCATATAACTGAGCTCTATGCCTGCTTCCCTTTGCCGGGGTGGTAGCTCTGCAAGAAGGACTCTGCCGATGTGGTTGTAATGGTGGGAGCAGGTAGAGCCCAGCCTTTGCCACTCTGTCTCACTGCAAATTCCTCAGGGAAAAAGAAAATGGAATAGAGCCCTTCACAGACAGTCCAAGCTGGCATGGCAAGTTTAGCATAAAAGACATGATGCCTTCCATTCAAAAAGGTCTGGAACCGAGTGAAAACAAGTTCAAAGAGTGTCTAAAATTAACCTAATAAAACCCACTTCCTCTACAGCTGTTGCTAAAAGGTGGGAGGAAAGCAGCAACAGTAACAAAGAAATAATCTGACAATGAATCAGGATTTACAGTGGCAGCATCCAGCTTTATTTTGATGAAAAGGAGTGTAATTACTGGTGCAGCTGCCAGAAATGGGAGAAATATTTCATATCCTCCTCATCAATATTGCTGTCCCTGTGCTCGCATTAAGCAAGCCAGGCCAGATCAATAGGCAAAGTCTGACACTGCATATGTAGGGCGTAGAGCAAAGACTTGCGGGGAGGGAAAATCTTTGACACTGCCTCTTTGGAAATGTCAGACTTCTGCATCCTACACCTCTTGTTCTGATCAGCCTTGCAAAATGAGCAAAGATAAATGTGAGACTGTGCATTTGAATCGTGCAATTCAGCTGCACAAAAAGCAAGAACAGCTTCCTAGACAAAGATATTGCCTCTCCTTAAGAAAGTTCTTGAGACCATAAGCCACTGGAAGCTGAGACATCACCTGGGGAAAAGAGGAGAAGCGCTTACTGCACACTTGCTTTGTTCTTGTGCTTTTACTGAGGCAATGCTGCTGACCACTCTTGGGAGCACGATGGCAGGCCAGAGGGGACGGTGGACCTGGCAAAGATGTTCCTATGGTCCTCATGTTGTCACTGCCTCTAGCAGCGAGCTAGAAAACAGGGGTGGTGAAAGCCTCTTTAGAACA
>NW_026636202.1:0-1007 GCF_028554395.1 Pezoporus wallicus | reverse complement strand
TAGCCTTCCCTGGGCTTACCTGGCATAGCATTGCCTGTCCTGGAGTGGTCTTCCTTTGCCTTGCCTTGCCTTACCTTGCCTTGTGTTGCATTGCCTTGCCTTGGCCTAGCCTGGCCTGGCCTTGCCTGGCCTTACGTTGCCTGGCCTTACATTGCCTGGCCTTACATTACCTGGCTTGCATTCCCTGTCCTGGAGCCTGGCCTTGCCTTGCCTTTCTTTGCCTTGCCTTGCCTTACCTTGCCTTGCCTTGTCTTACCTTGCCTTGCCTTGCCCGGCCTGGCCTGCCATTTCCAGGCCTGGCCTGGCCTTGCCTTGCCTTCTTTTAACTTCACTTGCCTTGCCTTCTTTTAACTTCACTTGCCTTGCCTTGCCTGGCCTTAGCTGGCCTTGCATTGCCTGTCCTGGACTTGCTATGCCTTGCATTGTCTTGCCTTACCTAGCTTTGCCTTGCTTTGAATTGCCTTGCCTGGCCTGGCCTGGCCTTGAATTCCCTGGCATTGCCTGGCCTATCCTTGCCTGCACTGGCCTTGCCTTCCCTTGCCTACCTTCCCTTGCCTTGCCTGGCCTGGCCTGGCCTGGCCTTGCCTTCCCTTGCCTTGCCTTGTCTTGCCTTGCCTTGCCTGGCCTTTCCTTGCCTTGACTTACCTGGCCTAACCTGGCCTTGGGTTGCCTGCCCTCGACTGGCCGTGCCTTGCATTGCTTTACTATGCCTTACCTGGCCTAGCATTGCCTGTCCTGGAGTGGCCTGGCCTTGCCTTGCCTTGCCTTGCCTTGCCTTGCCTTGGCTGGCATGGCATGGCATGGCCTGGCCTTGCCTTCCCTGGCCTTGCCTGACATGGCCTTGTGTGGCCTGGCCTTTTCTGGCCTGGCCTGGCTTTGCCTTCCCTGTGATTTCCTGGCCTTGCATTGCCTTTATTAGCCTGGCCTGGCCTGGCCTGGACCTGACCTGCTTGGCCTTGCCTGGCCTTTCCTTACCTGGCCTTACCTGGCCTTGCATGGCCTGTCTA
>NW_026636201.1:0-1005 GCF_028554395.1 Pezoporus wallicus | reverse complement strand
CTGCTCCCATAGCAGAAGGACCAGCAGGGAAAGCTAGTGCTGGGCCTCTTCAGCACACAAGCAGCTTTGCAACGGTGTCACCATCATTGCAGTCTCTCCTCGGTTTCATACCTAAAAGTCCATTTGAATCCAAATTCTCAGGGAAGAGCCACGATTAAAAGCCTGTGCTGGACCTGTTCAGCACACAATCACTTTTACATTGGTGCCTCCATCGTTGCTTTCAGTGCTCACTTTCATACAGGAAAAGCATTTGAATGGAATCAGTCCAGAGCCTGCTCTCTGCTGCGCAGCAACACAGTCAGCACAGAATGAACAGTGGACTCTGCTAACACAGCAGAAGGACCAGCAGGGAAAGCTAGTGCTGGGCTTCTTCAGCACACAAGCAGCTTTGCAACGGGGTCACCATCATTGCAGTCTCTCCTCGGTTTCATACCTAAAAGTCCATTTGAATCCAAATTCTCAGGTGGTGTCTCTCAGCTGCCCAGCAGCACAGTGAGCACAGCACGAACGTTTGGCCTCTGCTCCCACAGCAGAAGAGCCAGGATTGAAAGCTGGTGCTGGACCTGTTCAGCACACAATCACCTTTACATTGGTGCCTCCATCGTTGCTTTCACTGCTCACTTTCATACAGGAAAAGCATTTGAATGGAATCAGTCCAGAGCCTGCTCTCTGCTGCGCAGCAACACAGTGAGCACAGAATGAACAGTGGCATCTGCTCACACGGCAGAAGGACCATCAGGGAAAGCTAGTGCTGGGCCTCTTCAGCACACAAGCAGCTTTGCAACGGGGTCACCATCATTGCAGTCTCTCCTCGGTTTCATACCTAAAAGTCCATTTGAATCCAAATTCTCAGGTGGTCTCTCTCAGCTGCCCAGCAGCACAGTGAGTACAGCACGAACGTTTGGCATCTGCTCCCACAGCAGAAGAGCCAGGATTGAAAGCTGGTGCTGGACCTGTTCAGCACACAATCACCTTTACATTGGTGCCTCCATTGTTGCTTTCACT
>NW_026636200.1:0-1029 GCF_028554395.1 Pezoporus wallicus | reverse complement strand
TAAATCACTGCATCCCAACTGCCCCATCCAGGGCTGATCCCTGCATGGACCACAGGCTCTGAGAGGGATGTAAATCACTGCATCCCAACTGCCCCATCCAGGGGTGATCCCTGCATGGACCACAGGCTCTGACAGGGATGTAAATCACTGCATCCCAACTGCCCCATCCAGGGCTGATCCCTGCATGGACCACAGGCTCTGAGAGGGATGTAAATCACTGCATCCCAACTGCCCCATCCAGGGCTGATCCCTGCATGGACCACAGGCTCTGACAGAGATGTAAATCACTGCATCCCAACTGCCCCATCCAGGGCTGATCCCTGCATGGACCACAGGCACTGCAGGGATGTAAATCACTGCATCCCAACTGCCCCATCCAGGGGTGATCCCTGCATGGACCACAGGCTCTGAGAGGGATGTAAATCACCAGGGCTGATCATCCCAACTGCCCCATCCCCTGCATGGGCCACAGGCTGATCCCTGCATGGACCACAGGCTCTGAGAGGGATGTAAATCACTGCATCCCAACTGCCCCATCCAGGGCTGATCCCTGCATGGACCACAGGCACTGCAGGGATGTAAATCACTGCATCCCAACTGCCCCATCCAGGGCTGATCCCTGCATGGACCACAGGCTCTGTAGGGATGTAAATCACTGCATCCCAACTGCCCCATCCAGGGGTGATCCCTGCATGGACCACAGGCTCTGAGAGGGATGTAAATCACTGCATCCCAACTGCCCCATCCAGGGCTGATCCCTGCATGGACCACAGGCTCTGCAGGGATGTAAATCACTGCATCCCAACTGCCCCATCCAGGGCTGATCCCTGCATGGACCACAGGCACTGCAGGGATGTAAATCACTGCATCCCAACTGCCCCATCCAGGGCCCTGCATGGACCCTGCATGTAAATCACCAGGCTCTGATGACCACAGGCTCTGATGTAAATCACTGCATCCCAACTGCCCCATCCAGGGCTGATCCCTGCATGGACCACAGGCTCTGCAGGGATGTAAATCACTGCATCC
>NW_026636199.1:0-1041 GCF_028554395.1 Pezoporus wallicus | reverse complement strand
TCTCAATTGTACCAAGGGAATAACATCTTCAGACCCATGTGATCTCCTGGCTTCACCTCCCCAAGGTTTCCAAGACTGTAATATTAAATTCTTCATGTCCTGAATGAGTTTTAGGGTCATGCAGCACCCCTTCCCTTCTCCTTCCTTAATTCCCAGCAAATTAAAGGCTCTTTTTCCTTCATCTCAATGACTTTTCCAAAACCACCCAAGGAAAGCTACAGTGCTTTTAGTCTTATATGAGTTATAGCCAGAAGCTGCTTCCAAAATCAGTGCTGTCTTCAGAGAAACTTAATCACAGGAGATCAAGGGCAGAGCTGATGGCTTGGTTTGTGTCACATCGATCCCTCTCTGCTGCTGTAGCCATTGGTCTCATCAAACTGTAGGTACCAAAATGGGATTGAGTGATACAAATGGATCTGCTCAGAGGTGTTTGGGGAAGCTGGGATGCTCTCACTTCAGAAGGGGCCTCCTCTTTCCTTGGGCTGTGTAAGAGGGCAAGCTTGGAGCAGATGGCCACAGAGCAGTCCATTCCACTGTAGCTCCCTGGAAATGAATAGTGGGGATGCCCTCGGTGCACAGGGTGCTAATTGTCAAGTTATCCCATTCCAGTTCAAATAAAGGCATGGTTTCCACTGTCCTGTATTTTCCAGACTTTTTTCCTTCCTTGCCAGATACAAAAGCCCTGAATGGCAGAGCAGAATCACACCTCAGCAGCAGAGTTCATCCTCAAGGGTCTCAGTGACCAAGTGGAGATGAAGGCAGCCCTTTTTGTGCTGTTGCTGCTCATCTACACCATCACCCTTCTGGGCAACACAGGGATAATTGTAGCCATCCGAGGTCACCCACAGCTCCACACATCCATGTACTTCTTCCTGGGCAGCCTCTCCATTGTTGACATCTGCTTCTCCTCCGTGGTAGCCCCCAGGACTTTGGTCAACTTCCTATTGGAGAAGAAGACCATTTCCTTTGCTGGCTGTATGGGTCAAGCTTTCTTCTACATCGTCTTTGTGACAACTGAGTGTTTCCTGCTGGCTGTCATGG
>NW_026636198.1:0-10396 GCF_028554395.1 Pezoporus wallicus | reverse complement strand
ACAGTATTCATCTCTGAGTATCTGTAGAGGTAAACGATGAGCAGCTTCCTTGCTGACTGTTCCATTGCATGTGTCTTCGAAGACAACTTTACATGGTGGCTTTTCTCATGTAACACTGACCGGGTGATTCTCGTGTCCTACAATACCAAGTTTCTTTATTCTCTTTCTAGTTGGATTTCAAAAGAACCAGGCCCTCGCTGGGCAGCTCCCAAGGGCAGCCCCCAGCTTTGGTGGCAGGACCCAGTTAAGGCCATCGCTCGTCAGCAGCACCAGGAAGGTGACTATCTGCAGCAACAAGAGGAACACACAAAGCCTCCTGTGGGATAGAAGAGGGGTCAGGCAGAGCAGAAGCCAAATTCGTCTCAGCTGTTTCCAAGCACCCTCTTTGAACACCACAGTGGGACCTTGTACTATGCTGGGCACAACAGGCTACACACAGGACTGGGATGAGGGGGTCTGAGCATCTGTCTCAACTCTGCTGTTGGTGTTGCCAGTGTGTCCCAAAATCTCCCCCGTACATGCCCCCCAAGTTAGGAAGAACAGAAAGACTGAAACACTTGATCCCGGACAAGTCCAAAGCTGCCTAATGCTCTTGGACCTCTGGCATGGACATCCCACCACCTATGGAAGAGCCCTGGACCCCAGGGCAACTCACTGCAGCCAAGAAATGGTCTTATTCCTCCTTGTCCATGAAGCTGCTGGCTCTTGGAAACCTTCACATTTCTGCCGGAGGAGCTTGAGCCTGTTCCTGAGCAGCTGGAAAAGCAAAGGGCCCAGTCAGGAGTCCATGCCATGCCTGCTTGGGTGTGGCTTCCCCCCACAGTAATGTTGAGCCCTTGTCCCTCCTGTCCCCAGTACCTTCTTGACCTCAGCCTGCTCCAGAACAGCTCCTGCCAGCTCTGACCACTGCCGCCTCTGGAAAACAAGTGGGATGCTTCACAGGGAGCCTCAAAGGGTGTCAAAGTGTCCAGGGCCTGGCAGGTCAGGGCAGGGCCAGGGTGCTGGCACACAGGTGTCTTGGTGCTGGCACCATTGCCCAGCAGCTTGGCCACCCCCGAGGGGTTTCTGGATGCGGTCACAGACTGGGCCAGCGCCAGAAGCGTGCCCATTCCACACGCCATCCCCAGGAGCACAAGTGAGGGTCACTCATCCCACCCCCTTCCCCAAAGCCATGGTGCTGTGCCTGCAGACTGTGAGACTGAACTGAAATCAGACTCCACCGTCCATTGTCTCAAAGATTGGTATGAGAAGCTGAGATGGGATTCCACCTTCCACTGCCCGAGAGATGAGTGATAGGAGCTGAGGTAAGACCCCACGATCCATTATCTCGAGGACTGGTGTGAGGAACTGCTGCCCATTATCTCAAGGATTGCTGGCAGACGTGCAGTTGAAGAGCTGGCTGCTGTGATCCACCAGTAATGTGCAGTATGTGACATTAAGAACAGAGGTACTCCCCCCCCAAACACATAATGAAAGGGGAAAAAGGTCACTGCCGTTGGGGGCACCCTCCACTGATGCCGACTGCAGACCCTGGGGGACACCCACCACTGAAGACAACAGCTACGGACCTTCAGGATGCCACTGGGTCCACGGTAGTGTCTGCTGTCTCTCTGCACATTGAATGCTTGCTTGATTTCTGTTGTTTTTTGTTTTCCCCAATCTGTCCTGTTGCTATCTTTTTTTACAAAGATCTTCTTTTTTATAATAATTGTCTTTTCATAATAAACAATTACAGTACCTGACCTCACTTTTGTTTTTATTTCCCTCTGAGGATCACGAGCAAAATAGGTCCAACACTGGGTTTTCTCCAGTCAGACCTTGACAGAGATCCACATCAGGCTCCCCTCTACAGCACAGCCAATAGCCTGGGGCATCTCCAGAGGCCCAACCCCTCCTTTGCAGACCCCAGAATAGATGTCCCCCCCAGCTATGCTGCTGCCTACTGCTGCTGGGCTGCACAGACCTATCACTGGCATCCCCCCCCCGACCCTGTCAAGATGGGCCTTCTTCTCCCCTGCACCTTCTGCTCCTCTTCCAGGCTTGTGGCTATCTCCCTGTTTATCATCTGCAGGCACTCCTGTGGGAGAGGAGGGGAAGAGTTGCAATTCTCAGGGCACTGGGACACTTCCTTGAGCGCACTCCCCTTGGCATTATTCCCTCCCAGCTCCCCTTGGGCACTGCCTTTGTCCTCGCATCTGTTCTCCTACCCAACCCTATAGTCACCGGGGGCAGACAGAGAGACTCCCCAGGCCCAAATCTGGACCCAGTCCATTTCTGGACATGGTCCTGAGCAAATGACTCTGGGTCATATTCTTGAGCAGGGGCATTGGACAAGACCAGGTGACCTCCAGACGCCCTTTCTAACCTCAACTACTCTTGTGAACTCACCTTCATCCTGGCCATGTGCCCCTCCAGCTGCTGGAGCCCTCGGCGGTTGGTTTGGAAGCACCGTACCACCTCACAGTTCTGGGAAGAGGTGCCGGACACAGGCACTGAGGCCCTGACACAGCCCCAGCACCACAGCAGGGGGCACGGGCAAAGTAGGGAACACTAACCTCCATGCTGAGCTGCTCCACGATTTCCCACAGATACTGCTGCTTCTTCTCCTGCATGGAGAGAGGAAGGGTCAGAGGCTCAGATCTCGCAGCCCCAGCCCTGGGGACAAGGGGACCACTCCACACCTACCACAAACCCCAGCAGCTTCTTGTGCCTTTGTGCCTCTGCAGAACACTGTGCCAGGCGCTCCTGCAGCACACAGAGATCTCCCTGCTCCTCTTCTGCCTGCATGGCTGCACCCCTGTGTTGGGAACTAAGAGGGTTTGAGGGGCACAGCCAGGGGAATGTCAGTCACAGATCCTCTTCTCCTGCGCTTGCGCCCTTCCACTGCAGGGGGGACACAGGACAGGTTGTTGGCAATTGCTCTCTGAGCTCCTGCCCAGCAGCACCGAGGTTCTTCTCCAGATACTGCCCCACCTCCGGCAGCAGCCCAGCTTTGTACCCATGTCACTGTCACAGGCCCATAGTGACATCACCTCCCTGGGGCCGGTTCCAGGAGTTGAGGTGGGGCCCAGCCATAGCCACCAGGGAAATGGGGCGTCACTGCTGGTGTACAAACAGGAGCAATGGTACCGTCTGTCAGAGTCTCCCTGTGGGGTTTGCCTGTTCCTTGGGAACAATTGGGAGTCTGGGGTGGGAGCAACTGCCATAGCTCCCACCCTAGGACCGAACAGAAGCCGGGCTGCACATGCCCTCCCAGCAGACGCTCACACACATGTGCATGCACACATGTGCACAGATGGTCACAGTGTGGGCGCCGCAGCACTGGGCTGCAGTACCTAGCCCCGCATTTGAATCTAGCATCTGGCCAGGGGAAAGCGACCGCCTGGGAAGGGGAGAAATAAAGACTGGCCTCTGTTCTAACCTGGGCAGACACTTGTGCTGCAGGCTCCCCAAAGGAATGGGGTCTCTCAGTTGCTCCGAGAGCAGCGGGGCAAGCAGCAGTGTTGACGCAGGAGTCACGGACAGCGCAGAGATGATGAATGTGATCAAGCAATTGCCAAATTTATTATAAAGCCTTAACTCCTTATATACTATTTCTTACATGCACTTCTTACAGTGATTTGGTATATTATGATTGGATACATGTCTTGCAGACCCTTAGTGACTAACATATAATTGGTTTAGCACAGGTGTGAGAACTTGACCTCGAAAGCTTGCCAACAGTCCACAGTTCTCATTAACTCAGTGAATTCCAGCTTCTTCTTCTTATCTTGCTTGCTTAAGCTTCTTTGGGCCTCTCATTGCCTTGCTGTATCTTTCAGGATTTTTCAGAATTTATGTATTAATTATGCATTCTCCCGTGAGAACACTGTCTCCACATCTCCCCCTTTTTGTTTTATATATGTTTTGGGTGACCCTACTTGAGCAGGGGATTTGGGCTAGATTATATCTCCAACATATGCCAACTACAGGCTGCTGGGCCTGCCCCTTTTTTCTGCTGAATGGCTCTCTGATAACAGGGGAGGCCATCCTTCACATCAAGGTCTGGCGTGGCATGTGTCCCCACCGCTCCACGCCTGCTGGGTTGCAGCCAACAGCGGAGCTAAATGTTCTTCTTGGTGGCAAACACAGAGGCCAACCCAGTCTTGCGCTTGACTGCGGTAGCAGGCATTTTGTCAGCCTCAGTCCTTGCACCTTGCTGTCAATGCAGAGTTTCGCCTGCTTCATCAGGTAACAAGTCGCTACTACAGCAAGGCACACACAAATTTACATTAGCAGAGTAACTATTACAGGGTGCAGCAGCATGTTGAAGATGCTGATGGCAGTGAGGGACTAGCCAAAGAAATTTCTTACCAGTGGAATTCTCCCACCCTCTTAATTTGTTCCATCACCTGCTTTATAACACTACCATCGTATTAGAATCTTTCCAGCTTTTGTCTTAGCATTTTCTAGCAGCTACTGCAAATTTCCATACTCTAACATCTCTTTTACAAGTGACAAATCTATACAATACAAGGTGTAGTTTCTTATTAGCAACTGGCTAGTAAATACAGGTGGTTTTATACACAAAATCACAGCCTCTAATAATAGCTACTTTACAAGCACACATATTCAGGATGTTACTTTTCAATTGCCCCCAAGTGATGTTTTGCAATCATTCGTTTTTCTCTTCCTCTATCTCATTCTGCTTGGGGTATTCATGGTCAGCTCCTGTAGCTGAGGCATCAGGTTTTTCCATTCGTCTGTCCAGCTCATGGCAAGGCTTGACGAACTTTGCAGGCAGTCGCCATGGACCCGTAGGCAGGAGGACACAAATATAGCCCCTCCTCCAGGTTATCAGTTCTTGAGAAGCAGACAGGTTAAACTGCACATTGTTAACAGTTGAGGAGTTTGCTGCATCATTGCCTCTTTTTTTCTTTTTTTTTTTTTTTCTGCCACCCTGATGCTGCTTAGGTGACGGCTTATAAAGCTTGTGCTTGCACTACCCCTCTCGCTTTTTCAGTTAGCAGTTCTTATTTCAACCGATCTATCTATTCCTGCAAGTCTTGGATTCACCCCCAGGTTACCTTAAACATACTAAGCAAGGCTCCTACCATGCACCCACTGTGTCGCAGGTGCTCTTTAGGCTTTGTCTGTGGTGTCTCTACAAACTGCCTCAATACCTCAATAGACTGAGAGGTTGGGTTTTGTTTGTTTTGGTTTGGTTTGTTGGTTTTTTTTTTTGTTTGTTTTGTTGTTTGGTTTTTTTTCCTTCACGCCTCGGCTCTGGCATCCATCCTGGCCGTTCCGCCGGTGGAGCACCGGGAGCTGAATCGGAGGTCAGCATTTTTTTTTTTTTTTTCCCCAAAGTCGCTCACCCTGCTTTGCACAGCTACAAACGCCGGCCTGCTTGGCAGCAGCTACAGCTGCCTGCCTGCTTCAGCAGCAACCATAAATACCTGCCGGCAACCGCACTTTTGCATTTAACACTTTCTTGCCCGAAATGTTAAACTGTTACCGGTTAAAAACTTTTACATGAACTCAACAACAAAAAATACACAGAACACCGTCTGCCCTCAACACACACACACGTATGGGATCCCACAAGCACACTCCACACAACTACAATGTTTGAAGCACAAAATCCAGACAATCATTACTCCCACTACAGTCCCACGTACAGAACGTGGCACAAGGATCCTGTGGAGACTAACAGGAAACCAGTGCCGAGAAGCATCATTGCAGTGCGAGGTGGCAGGCTCATCCTTAGCGGGCGTCCCCACATAGGCTCTGCCTCCCCCACATCGTATGAGGCTTGCGCTTTTATACTTACCAAAATGCACGCTCATTCCGACACAGGTGGCCAGCCTATGTTGGAAGAAGTGGCCAGCAATATCTATAAAGGTCTCCAAAGGTCGATAGAAACCTGGACATACTTGTATTTACCAACTTCTAGTACATGAGTATCACAGAGAAACTGTATTAAATGAGTTGCATATGGGCTCCCAAGTCCACGGTCCGTCACAGTATGCCCCATACCCCTGATAAGAGCATATGAGAGACCTTCCCACCACCAGAAAATCACACAATACGTCTGTATCCCGCGCTCATCTCGCTTCCCTGGAGGTTTGGGGGAGGGGGGCGTGGGGGTGGGGGGTGGTTTTTTTTTGGGTTTTGGGGTTTTTGTTTGTTTACTTTAACGTAAAAAAGGTTGCTCCCTTCACTTCAAGAAGGACTGAAAACATACATAAAACAGATGTCCTAAGCTCAAATTTCAATTAATTCAATCACTGACAAGGGGGATGTCCTGGAGCGGTGCTGACTCTTGCCAGGGTTTCACCCATTGAGCTGGCACCCACTGCAAAGCGGAATCTGTAATTTACACACATATAACCTCAACCAGTTAGTTTTACTTCCGCAGGACCTTTCCAAATGCCGGTTTCCAAATCCTTGTACTGGACCAGAATACCCGGAGTTTTAGTCATATAACCTGAACCTAATGCCTGACCATGTGTTGTGGTTTAAACCCAGTCAGGTAACTCGTTCACTCACTCCCCCCTTCTTTCCCTCCCCCTACTAGCAGAGGGATGGAGAAGAGAATCAAAAAGAATGCAACTCCCACAGGTTGAGATAAGAACAGTTTAGTAACTAAGGCATGACACAAATCACTACTGCTACCACCAGTAATAATAACGATAAAGGAAATAACAAGGGAAGAGAATACGACATCTCACCACCAGCCGACCGATAACTTGCTCCCCCAGCCCGACCATGCTCTGACCGATGCCTCCTCCAACCCTGCCGTCTCCCAGCCCTTCCGGCTAACTCCCCCCCAGGCATGACGTGCTGTGGTATGGAATACCTCTTTGGCTAGCTTGGGTCAGGTGTCCTGTCTCTGCTTCCTCCTGACTTCCCCTCCTCCCTGGCAGCGCATGAGGCTCACAAAGTCCTTGGCCATACCAAAACATCGCTATCAGCTCTGTTCCCAGGCCGAAAGTCAAAACACAGCACTGCACCAGCTACCAAGAAGGAGAAAAAAGACTGCTACTGCTGAACCCAGGACATTATCCACCCCTTATTCCATACCATTCACCTCATGCTCAGATCCCACATTTTCAATATACCATCACTCTTATCTTAGTGCATGGACCAGTAGCTATAAAGCTGCTGTGTCCATCTGGTCCATGATGTCAGGCTCCATCTCTTGTAACAGTCTTCCAGAGCAGGAGAGACTGTGTGCAGTGCTCACACTCGTGAATAACCTGGGCAATAGTGTCTATTGCTAAGTCCACCCCTCGATCATGAGTCCATCTCTATGTTGCATTTCTGCCCTGATGGCCTGAAGTGCCATGGGCCCACCAGGCTTAAAAATAATTCACTGTCCCCTTAAGCAGTTTCTGCAGCTTGCTGCTGGGGACTTCATACAGCTGCCTTCCATCTCCGACGCTTCCAAAGCACTGAAGGGGCCCAGTGGACTAGATACTTGCCCATACTGTCCCACATGCCCTGCCACTCATGACTGTCCAGCCTTGGGGAAAATCTCTTGGTCCCCCTGCATCGTCGTCTAACCCCAGACAAGACCCAAACCTGACTCTGCTTAACTTTTGAGATCAGACAGAATAGTTGTGGGTAGAACACGGTCTGTATGTGTGCCAACATGCTGATCCCCATCACAATCAGCAGGAAGGTCCCAAGGATACCCAAAGGCCATTCAAAACCTTCAGAACTCTCTAACGACGCTGCTGTAGCTGTTGTGCTTGCCGGCTCTCCCACCACCAGCTTCTCTTTTCCTGAGGGTAGCGCTTCCTCCTCTGCCTTGCTGGGAAATGCCGCGTGGTCTCCTGCAACCTCCTGGCGCTCGGCGGGCGGCTTCCGGGGAATGCTCTCGGCCGTCGCAGGGCTGGTCTCGGCCGCGGGGCTCGCTTCCTCCGCGGCCTTCTGCCTCTGCTCGGCGGCCGCCTCCTTCCGCTCCTCGACTGCCCCGACCTCCTCCACCGGCAGCCGTCCCCTCGCGGCTTCCCGGCCCGCTCCCGCCGCCGATTGCTCCCCGGGGCCGCTCTCCCGGGCCGCTTCAGCAGCCGGCGGCGTCTGGGGCCGCTCCTCCTCGTCTCCCCGCGGCCTCACCAAGAGGGAGGCAAGGGCGAGGGCCAGGACGGTGAAGAGCAGCCGGACGGCCAGGTACAAGTCCACGGCCACGTCCGTCCCGCCCTCCTGCTGGAGCCCGCCCGTATTACAAGTCATTGCCATAAAGCACAGTGACACAAGAACCTTAGCCCAAGCCCCACACTTGATAAACACTAACACAGCAAATACCTACTCTAAGTAAGTTACAACATTATGAAGCTGTGAGATCAAGAGGAACAACTCTGAGAGCCAATACATCAGCATTGTGATGAGTGACTATTAATCCGGTCAGATCTCTTGTTATTTCAACCCCAAATGCCCCACGTTGGGCGCCAAAAAGAACTGTTGTGGTTTAAACCCAGTCAGGTAACTCGTTCACTCACTCCCCCCTTCTTTCCCTCCCTCTACTACCAGAGGGACGGAGAGGAGAATCAAAAAGAATGCAACTCCCACGGGCTGAGATAAGAACAGTTTAGTAACTAAGGTATGACGCAAATCACTACTGCTACCACCAGTAATAACAATGATAAAGGAAATAACAAGGGAAGAGAATAGGACATCTCACCACCAGCCGACCGATAACTAGCCACCCCAGCCCGACCATGCTCTGACCGATGCCTCCTCCAACCCTGCCATCTCCCAGCCCTTCCGGCTAACTTCCCCCCAGGCATGACGTGCTGTGGTATGGAATACCTCTTTGGCTAGCTTGGGTCAGGTGTCCTGTCTCTGCTTCCTCCCGACTTCCCCTCCTCCGTGGCAGAGCATGAGGCTCACAAAGTCCTTGGCCATACCAAAACATCGCTATCAGCTCTGTTCCCAGGCCGAAAGTCAAAACGCTGCACTGCACCAGCTACCAAGAAGGAGAAAAATGACTGCTACTGCTGAACCCAGAACACCATGTATTATAGCAGGGGAGTCATTACAGTCTCCTGTCAATCGCAAAAAAAATCATAACATATGCAGCTTGGGTATAAGAGGATTTTAACCCATATGTGGTCACTGCTTGTCAGGCCTCCTTAACTATTTTGAGATCAAAAGCTTCCCACTCTTTAACCCCCTGCTGTGTAGTAAACATATGCAGAGAGGCCCATTGCAAAAAATTCACCTGTAATAATTGCATCTTTGATTAACCCGCGCCAACAGTGCGCAGGATTTGTGCCCCCCCCCCCCCCCCCCCCCCCCCCCCCCCCCTCTCCCACCCCCTCCCGCTGTTTGCCTTCTTTAAGGAAGGGGTTTTGCAGAGGATAAGGTGGTGGCACCGATAGAGATGTCTCAATCCGAGTCTCGAGGGCGTCAAGCTTTTTCATCAATTGTTGCAGCTGAGCGTCTCCAAGGCCAGCGAGTAGTTGCTGATGAGCTGAGCAGACCGACCCAGGAGACGAAGAGTCAGAGTCTGGAAGCAGAGGATATAAATCTGGCTCGAATTCAGGGCAGTCGAGGTCTGATCCTGGGTAGAACTCAGGGTCTCCGTTGTTCGCAGCCATGTCTTTCTTGTCAGATGTCTCTCGTTCGGTATGTGGCCATCTGCGGACCTGGCTCTTGCTTTCATCGGCTCGGGGCGCTGATTTTTTCGGCGCCGTTCCAGGTACCACAGGAGGTGCAAAAGTCATAGCCGCAGCACTATGATGGGGGTTAGGGGAGACAGCACCTTCTGGAGCTGTGGCGGCAAATACGGAAGCTACCGCCGCCCTTTCCAATTTTATCTCTTTCAAAGTCTCGAACACCAATCTCCAAAGCGTACAGTGTTTCTGTGCATCTTTGGTCCCTTTACTAACCTCGCGATGAGGGGACCACTTTAACAGCCTCTGTAAGGCGGCACTATCATATTGCAGTCCTCTCTTAGAGAGAATGTGTTGGAGGAGCTTCACCACTGCCTGTTCCTCTTTGGATAGCAAGTGCCCCACCTCCTCCCAGGCCTCTCACCTCATCAGGGTGAGATTCCCAAAGTTTTGCAGACGTCTGACTTCCCAGCGCCGGGGCAGAGCTGAATTTCGGCCGGCTCTCCGCCCCCTCCTTTTCGTCAGACCTTCAAACTCGTCTTTGTCGAGTTACCGATCGGAGGGTCCCTGTTTGGGCACCACTCGTTGACGCAGGAGTCACGGACAACACAGAGACGATCAATGTGATCAAGTGATTGCCAAATTTATTACAAAGCCTTAACTCCTTATGTACTCTTTCTTACATGCACTTACGGTGATTTGGCATATTATGATTGGATGCATGTCTTGAAGACCCTTAGTGACTAACATATAATTGGTTTAGCACAGGTGTGAGAACTTGACCTCAAAAGCTT
>NW_026636196.1:0-104379 GCF_028554395.1 Pezoporus wallicus | reverse complement strand
GCGCACGACGTGAATGGTATGGAATAAGGGGTGGATAATGTCCTGGGTTCAGCAGTAGCAGCCATGTTTTTTTTTTCCTTTGTGGTAGCTGGTGCAGTGCTGTGTTTTGACTTCCAGCCTGAGAACAGTGTTGGTGAAGTCGATGTTTTCACAGTATCACAGTATGCTAGAGATTGGAAGGGACCTCGAAAGATCATCTAGTCCAATCCCCCTGCCGGAGCAGGAACACCTAGATAATGTTACACAGGAATGTGTCCAGGCGGGTTTTGAATGTCTCCAGGGAAGGAGACTCCACAACCTCCCTGGGCAGCCTGTTCCAGTGTTCTGTCAGTTGTTGCTAAGTGATGTTTACCCTGACCAAGGACTTTCTGAGGCTCATGCTCTGCCAGGAAGGAGGGGAAGCCGGGAGGAAGCAGAGACGGGGCGCCTGACCCAGGCTAGCCAGGGAGGTATTCCATACCACAGCACACCATGCCCGGGGTGGGGGGTGACTGGGAGTTACCCGGAAGGACACGGGCTTCCGGGTGGAACTCGTTTTTTTGGTCGGTGGTATCGTATTCTCTTCCCTTGTTATTTTCCCTTATCATTGTTGTAGTTGATAGTAGCGGTGGTGATTTGTGTACATTGGTTGCTGGACTGTTCTTGTCTCAACCCGTGGGAGTTGCACTTTTTCGATCCTCCTCCCCGTTCCTCCGGGAGTGGGGAAAGGGAGAACCCCGGTGGGGGGGTACACGGACCTCGATTGTTGTCAGCTCGGCACCACTCACTGGGAGTGAGTGAACGGGTTGCCTGACTGGGTTTAAACCATGACATGCTAATAGGAAATGCAGATAAACCAGTTAGCATATTTTAAATTATAGGCACTTGCTTGGCAATACTGTCATGGGTTCAGCAGTAGCAGTCATTTTTCTCCTTCTTAGTAGCTGGTGCAGCGCTGTGTTTTGACTTCTTTTCGGACTGGGAACAGCGCTGATTACACTGATGTTTTAGTCTGACCAAGGACTTTCTGAGCCTCATGCTCTGCCAGGGAGGAGGGGAAGCCAGGAGGAAGCAGAGACAGGACACCTGACCCAAACTGACCAAAGAAGTATTCCATACCACAGCACGTCATGCCCGGGATGTAACTGAGAGTTACCCGGAAGGTCTAGGAGGACTGCGGGGCTAGACAAGGAATCGGTCAGTGCTTGGTCGGGCTGGGGGGGCGAGTTATCGGTCGGCTGGTGCCGATCTCTGGTGTTGTAATCTCTTCCCTTGTTATTTCCTTTATCATTGTTATTATTGGTGGTAGCAGTATTGATTTGTGTTATACCTTAGTTACTAAACTGTTCTTATCTCAACCTGTGGGAGTTGAATTCTGTTCGATTCTCCTCTCCGTCCCTCTGGGAGTAGGGGGAAGGCAATAAGCGGGGGAGTGAGTGAACGAGCTGCCTGACTGGTTTTAAACCACAACAGTTCTTTTTGGCGCCCAACGTGGGGCACGATTGGTTGAGATAATGACAGATCTGACCAGATTAAAAGTCACTCATCACAATGCTGATTTAATGGCTCTCAGAGTTGTTTCTCTTGATCTCAGTTTCAGAATTTTGTAACTTACTTAGAGCTGGTATTTGCTGTGTTAGTGTTTATCAAGTGTGGGGCTGGGGTGAAGGTTCTTGTCTCACTGTACTTTATGGCAATGACTTGTAATACGGGCGGGCTCCAGCAGCAGGGCGGGACGGACGTGGCTGTGGACTTGTACCTGGCCGTCCCGCTGCTCTTTACCATCCTGGCCCTCATCCTTGCCTCCGTCTTCGTGAGGATGTGGGGAGCGGAAGGGGAGCGGCCCCAACACCCAGCAGCTGCTGAAGGGGCCCGGGAGAGCGGCCCCGGGGACCAAGCGGGAGCGGGGCCGGAGGCTGGCAGGAAGAGGCTGCGGGTGGAGGAGGTCGAGGCAGTCGAGGAGCAGAAGGAGGCGACTGCCGAGAAGCGAGAGGAGGCGGCGGAGGAACCGAGCCCCACAGAGGAGCCAAGCCCCGCGGCCGAGCCCAGCCCCGCGACGGCCGAGAGCATTCCCCAGAAGCCGTCCGCTGAGCCCCACGAGGATGCAGGAGACAAGGCAGCATTTCCCAGCAAGGCAGAGGAGGAAGTTCTGGACTCAGAAAAAGAGAAGCTGGTGGTGGAAGAGCCAGGAAGCACAGCAGCTACACCAGGCCCCGTGACAAGTACGGCAGCATCATTTGAGAGTTTTCAAGGTTTTGAATGGCCTTTGGGTACCCTTGGGACCTGGCCGATGATTGTGATGGGGATCAGCATGTTGCCACATACACAGAGTGTGTTCCACCCACGACCATTTTGTCTGATCTCAAAAGTTAAGCAGAGTCTGGTTTGGGTCTTGGCTGGGGTTAGACGAGGATATAGGAGGACCAGGAGAGTTTCCCCAAGGCTGGACAGTCATGAAGTGGCAGGGTGTGCGGGACAGTATGGGCAAGTATCTAGTCCACTGGGCCCCTCCAGTGCTTTGGAAGCCTCAGAGATGGAAGGCAGCTGTATGGTGTCCCCAGCAACAAGCTGCTGAAACTGCTGGAGGGGATGGTGAATTATTTTGAGCCTGGTGGGCCCATGGCACTTCAGGCCAACAGAGCAGAGATGAAACATCATAGAGATGGACTCATGATCGAGGGGTGGACTTAGGAATGGACACTATTGCCCAGGTTAGTCACGAGTGTGAACACTGCACACAGCCTCTCCTGCTCTGGAAGACTGTTACAAGAGATGGAGCCTGACATCATGGACCAGATGGACTCAGCAGCTTTATAGGGACTGGTCCATGCACTAAGAAATGACCTCTTTCTCTCTTTCTGTGTGTGTATGTGGATGTATATATATGGAAGATCGAACGGTATCTTGAAAATGTGGGATCTGAGCATGACGTGAATGGTATGGAATAAGGGGTGGATAATGCCCTGGATTCAGCAGTAGTAGTCATTTTTCTCCTTCTTAGTAGCTGGTGCAGCGCTGTGTTTTGACTTTTGGCCTGGGAACAGAGCTGATAATGCTGATGTTTTAGTCTGACCAAGGACTTTCTGAGCCTCATGCTCTGCCAGGGAGGAGGGGAAGCCAGGAGGAAGCAGAGACAGGACACCTGACCCAAACTGACCAAAGAAGTATTCCATACCACAGCACGTCATGCCCGGGATGTAACTGAGAGTTACCCGGAAGGTCTAGGAGGACTGTGGGGTTGGACGAGGTATCAGACAGTGCTTGGTTGGGCTGGGGGGGTGAGTTATCAGTCGGCTGGTGCGATGGTGTTGTATTCTCTTCCCTTGTTATTTCCTTTATCATTATTATTATTGGTGGTAGCAGTAGTGATTTGTGTTGTACCTTAGTTACTAAACTGCTCTTATCTCAACCCATGGGAGTTGAATTCTGTTCAATTCTCCTCTCCGTCCCTCTGGAAGTAGGGGGAGGCCAAGAAGGGGGGGAGTGAGTGAACGAGCTGCCTGACTGGTTTTAAACCGCAACGAATACCTTTCACAGAATCATTAGAGTTGGGAGAAACCTCTGGAAATCATCTAGTCCAACCCACTTGCCACAGCAAGGCCACCTAGAGCAGGTTACACGGGAACACATCCAAAAGAATTTTGAATGTCTAAAGAGAGGGAGAATCCACAAGGCCCCGGGGCAGCCTGTTCCAGTGGTCTGCCACCCTCAGTGTAAAGAAGTTCTTCCTCATGTTGAAGTGAAACTTTCTGTGCTGTAGTTTATGGCCATTGCTCCTCATCCTCTCACTGGGCACTATCCTCCTGACACCCGCCTTTGAGATATGAGACCCCCTCTTAGTCTTCTCTTGACTAAAACAGACCTAGCTCCCGCAATCTCTCCTCCTAAGAAAGATGCTCCAGACCCCTGAATAGCCTTGTGGCCCTCCGATGGACCCTCTCCAGTAGCTCCTTGTCTTTCTTGTACTGAAGAGCCCAGAACTGAACACAGTACTCCAGATGTGGCCTCACAAGGGTTGAGTAGAGGGGAATGATCAACTCCCTCAACTTGCTGGCCACACTCCTTTCAAGGCACTTCAGGATACCATTGGTTTTCCTGGCCACAAGGACACACTGCAGGCTCAGTCAACTTATCATCTACCAATACTTCCAGATCCTTCTCAGCTGAACTGCTCTCTAGTAGGCCAGCCCCCAACCTGTACTGGTAATTGGGGTTCTTTCTCCCCAGATGCCCATATGCTTCCCCCTGTTGAACCTCATTAGGTTTTTCTCCTCCCAGTTCTGCAGCCTATCAAGGTCTCCCTGAATGGCAGCACAGCCTTCAGGTCTGTCAAGCACTCCCCACAGCTTTGTGTCATCAGCAAACTTGCTCAGGGTAGACTCCAGCCCTTCATCCTTGTTATCTTTGATATACAAGTTGAATAAGACTGAACCCAGTATTGATCCCTGGGGAAGACTACAGGCCTCCAACTGGATGCTACTCTGCTGATGTGTGAACTCTGCCATTCAGGCAGTTTTTGATCCACTTCACTGTCCGTTCATCTAACCCACATTTCCTAAGCTTACCTACGAGGAGGTTATGGAAGACAGTGCCAAAAGCCTTGCTAAAGTCAAGGAAGATAACATCCATTGCTCTCTCTTCTTTGACCCATCCTACAACGTCATCATAAAAGGCTATCAGATTGGTCAAGCAAGATTTACCCTTGGTGAATCCATGCTGACAACTCCTGATGACCTTCTCTTCTACATGTGTGGTAATGACCTCCAGAATGACCTGTCCCATCACCTTTCTAGGGATGGAGGTGAGGCTGAGTAGCAGTAGTTTCCCAGGTTCTCCTTCTTGCTGTTTTTGAAAATGGGAGTAACATTTGCCTTCCTCCAGTCATCAGGCACCTCTCTCATTCTCCATGATTTCTCAAAGATGATGGAGAGCGGCAGACGAACAATATCTGCAGGCTCCCTCAGCACCCTTGAGTGCATCCCATCAGGGCCCATGGATTTATAAGTCTTAATTCTGTCTAGCTGATCTCTAACCCAACCCTCTATGACTAGGGCGAAGTCTTCCTTTCTATAGCCTTTTTTCTTACCTCTGATTTCTGGGACTCCTGAGAGCCATCCTCAGCAGTAAAGACTGAAGCAAAGGCGGCATTCAGTAAGGCTGCCTTTTCTGTGTCTTCTGTTACTAGGACACCCATCTTGATTTAGCAGCGGCCCCACATTTTCCCTCATCTTCCTTTTGCTGCTGATATACTTGTAGAAGCCCTTCTTGTTGTCCGTGATGTCCTTTGCCATGCTCAATTCTAAGTGGTCCGTGGCCTTCCTTGTCATATCCCTGCATACCCCGATGACCTTCCTATAGTCCTCTCACGTGGCCTGTCCCTTTTTCCACTTCTCATAAATTTCTTTCTTCTATTTGAAATTAACAAGGAGCTCTCTGCTCATCCAAGCAGGTCTCCTGCCCCCTTTGCTTGATTTCTTCATGATGGGTATACACTGGTCTTGAGCTTGGAGGAAGTGGTGTTTGAATATCAACCATCTCTCTCGGACTCCCTTCTCTTCTAGAGCCCTATCCCACGGGATTCCTCTAAGTAGGACCAGGAGCGGGGAAGGGGAGAGCCCCGGGGGGGGGGGGGGGGCCCTCGATTGTTGACAGCCCAGCACCACTCACTGGGAGTGAGTGAACAAGTTGCCTGACTGGGTTTAAACCACGACAGTTCTTTTTGGCGCCCAACGTGGGGCTCGAGGGGTTGAGTTAATGACAGATCTGACCGGATTAATAGTCACTCGTCACAATGATGATTTATTGGCTCTCAAGGTTGTTCCTCTTGATCTCACAGTTTCAGTATATCGTATTTTACGTCCATCCAGTATTTGCTATATTAGTGTTTTTCAAGTGTGGGGCTTGGGCTAAGGTTTTTGTCCCATTGTACTTTATGGTAATGACTTGTAATACAATAGAATCATTGATCATGAAACTGATCTGGCTTATGTTCCCAGTGTGGTCACCACCTTTATACTTTGGGAGGTATATGATGGAGGTGCTTAGCAATTACACATCTTTTTTCTCCTTCTCAGGTGCTCAGGTTTGGGTCAGGTGTCCTGTCTCTGCTTCCTCCTGGCTTCCCCTCCTCCCTGGCAGACCATGAGGCTCTCAAAGTCCTTGGCCAAACCAAAACATTGCTATCGGCTCTGTTCCCAGGCCGAAAGTCAAAACACTGCACTGCACCAGCTACCAAGAAGGAGAAAAATGACTGCTACTGCTGAACCCAGGACATTATCCACCCCTTATTCCATACCATTCACGTCATGCTCAGATCCCACATTTTCAATATACTCTTATCTTAGTGCATGGACCAGTAGCTATAAAGCGGCTGAGTCCATCTGGTCCATGATGGCAGGCTCCATCTCTTGTAACAGTCTTCCAGAGCAGGAGAGACTGTGTGCAGTGTTCACACTCGTGAATAACCTGGGCAATAGTGTCCATTGCTATGTCCACCCCTCGATCATGCGTCCATCTCTACGTTGCAGCTCTGCTCTGATGGCCTGAAGTGCCACGGGCCCACCAGGCTCAAAATAATTCACTGTCCCCTTAGGCAGTTTCTGCAGCTTGTTGCTGGGGACTCCATACAGCTGCCTTCCATCTCTGAGGCTTCCAAAGCACTGGAGGGGCCCAGTGGACTAGATACTTGCCCATACTGTCCCGCACACCCTGCCACTTCATGACTGACCAGCCTTGGGGAAAATCTCTTGGTTCCCCTATATTGTTGTTTAACCCCAGACAAGACCCAAACCTGACTCTGCTTAACTTTTGAGATCAGACAAAATGGTGGTGGGTAAAACACAGTCTGTGTGTGTGCCAACATGCTGATCCCCATCACAGTCAGCAGGCAGGTCCCAAGGATACCCAAAGGCCATTCAAAACCTTCAGAACTCTCAGTTGATGCTGCTGTACTTGTCACTGGGGCTGGTGTAGCTGCTGTGCTTGCTGGCTCTCCCACCACCGGCTTCTCTTTTCCGGAGTCCAGCTCTTCCTCCTCTGCCTTGCTGGGAAATGCTGCGTGGTCTCCTGCGTCCTCGTGGGGCTCGGCTGGCGGCTTCCGGGGAATGCTCTCGGCCGTCGCGGGGCTGGGCTCGGCCGCGGGGCTTGGCTCCTACGCGGGGCTCGGCTCCTCCGCGGGGCTCGGCTCTTCCATGGGGCTCGGCTCCTCCGCCCCCTTCTCCCGCTGCTCGGCAGCCACCTCCTTCCTCTCCTCGACCGCCCCGACCTCCTCCACCGGCAGCCGTCTCATCGCGGCCTCCGGCCCCGCTCCCACCGCCGCTTGGTCCCCGGGGCCGCTCTCCCAGGCCGGTTCGGCTGCCGCCGGCTCCTGGGGCCGCTCCCCCTCGGCTCCCCACAGCCTCACGAAGATGGAGAGTAGGGCGAGGGCCAGGACGGTAAAGAGCAGCCGGACGGCAAGGTACAAGTCCACGGCCACGATCGTCCCGCCCTGCTGCTGGAGCCCGCCCGTATTACAAGTCATTGCCATAAAGCAACACTATCCAGCACCTTCAAAAGGAAAAGAATGTCGGCGGATCCGAGGGCAAAGCAACAGTCGCTACTCAGACTTTGGCTGCAATGAACAGCGCAGCTACCCCAGTGGCAAGTACAGCAGCTGCTCAAACTTCAACTGCAACAGACAGCGCGGTTACCCCAGCTCCAAGCACAGCAGCTGCACCACCCCCAGCAACAAGTACAGTTGCTACTCAAACCACAGTGATAATCAGTGCAGCCAAACCAGAGGACCAATTCGTACCAATATCGGTTGCCCCTGTACGCAAGAGAACAAGCAAAAAGGAGGCAAGAAGGGTGAAGCGAGATGAAGAAACAATGAATTCACCACCCGGTCCAGAATCTGATCAGGAGTCATCATCACATGACAAAGAAGAAGAGGTAACTTCTCGACCTCGGACCTCAACCGAGCTGCGGAATATGCGAAAAGATTTTACTGGTCAACCAGGGGCGCACATCATCACCTGGTTACTCCGATGCTGGGACAATGGGGCCGATGGTCACGAACTAGAAGGTA
Source organism: Pezoporus wallicus (assembly GCF_028554395.1). NCBI lineage: Eukaryota > Metazoa > Chordata > Aves > Psittaciformes > Psittacidae > Pezoporus > Pezoporus wallicus. The sequence continues at coordinate 96,335 of NW_026636196.1, read as the reverse complement.
CAGAAGCCAAGCAGCTGGGATCACTCGCTAGAGAAGGGGGAATTGACAAAGCAATTGCAAGAGAGAAAAAGTCCCTCAGCCTTTGGAGGCGGCTCTTGGCAGCTGTGAAAGAAAGGTTTCCGTACAAGGACGATGTTACGAGTCGTTCGGCCAAGTGGACTACTATAGACAAAGGCATCCAGTCTCTGAGGGAATCGGCCATCGTAGAGATGATCTATCACATCAAGCCGAATAACGGGGATACACCTATAGATCCAGATGAAGTTGAATGTACACGACCCATGTGGCGAAAACTTACACGGAATGCACCGTCATCATATCACAGTATCACAGTATCACAGTATCACAGTATGCTAACGAAGAATAATCCCTTTTACCACGACTTAAGTGTCCAACGCTGTTATGACCATAAGAGGGGCCCTGCCTCCAGCCAGGTGGAGGTAGGGGACAATCGGATTTACTGGACTGTGTGGATCAGATGGCCTGGCACATCAGTCCCACAGAAGTATAAGGCTCTAGTAGATACCGGTGCACAGTGTACCCTGATGCCATCAAGCTGTCAAGGGGTGGAACCCATCTATATTTCTGGAGTGACAGGAGGATCCCAAGAGTTGACTGTGCTGGAGGCTGAAATCATCCTGACTGGGAGGGAGTGGCAAAAGCACCCTATTGTGACTGGTCCAGAGGCTCCATGCATCCTCAGCATAGACTACCTCAAGAGAGGGTACTTCAAAGACCCAAAAGGGTACCGGTGGGCTTTTGGTATTGCTGCTTTGGAGACTGAGGAAATTGAGCAGCTGTCCACCTTGCCTGGTCTCTCAGAAGATCCCTCTGCTGTGGGGTTGCTGAAAGTTGAAGAACAACAAGCTCCAATTGTGACCACAACAGTGCACCGGCAGCAATATCACACCAACCGAGACTCCCTGATTCCCATCCCTCAGCTGATCCGTAGACTGGAGAGTCAGGGAGTGATCAGCAGCCCCGCTCGCCCTTTAATAGCCCCATATGGCCAGTGCGAAAGTCTAATGGAGAATGGAGACTAACAGTAGACTATCGTGGCCTGAATGAAGTCACACCACCATTGAGTGCTGCCGTACCAGACATGCTAGAACTTCAGTATGAACTAGAGTCAAAGGCAGCCAAATGGTATGTCACGACTGATATTGCCAATGCATTTTTCTCAATTCCTTTGGCAGCAGAGTGCAGGCCACAGTTTGCTTTTACTTGGAGGGCTGTGTCCACTTCACTTGGAACCGACTGCCCCAGGGGTGGAAACACAGCCCTACCATTTGCCACGGACTGATCCAGACTGCACTGGAACAGGGGCAAGCTCCAGAACACCTGCAATACATTGATGACATTATAGTGTAGGGCGATACAGCGGAAAAAGTCTTTGAGAAAGGGAGGAAAATAATCCAAATCCTGCTGAAAGCTGGTTTTGCCATAAAACGGAGTAAGATCAAGGGACCTGCACAGGAGATTCAATTTTTGGGAATAAAATGGCAAGATGGACGTAGACAGATCCCCACAGATGTGATCAACAAGATAACAGCAATGTCTCCACCAACTAATAAGAAAGAAACGCAAGCTCTCTTGGGTGCAGTGGGGTTCTGCAGAATGCACATCCCAAATTACAGTTCAATTGTAAGCCCTCTCTATCATGTGACCTAGAAGAAGAATGATTTTAAATGGGGCCCTGAGCAGCAACAAGCCTTTGAGCAAATTAAACGCGAGATAGTTCATGCAGTAGCCCTTGGACCAGTCCGGACCGGGCCAGATGTAAAAAATGTACTGTACACTGCAGCTGGGGAGAACGGTCCTACCTGGAGCCTCTGGCAGAAAGCTCCAGGGGAGACTCGAGGTCAACCTCTCGGCTTTTGGAGTCGGGGATATAAAGGATCTGAGGCCAGCTATACCCCAACTGAGAAAGAGATACTGGCAGGCTATGAAGGGGTTCGAGCTGCTTCGGAAGTGATTGGCACTGAAGCACAGCTCCTCCTGGCACCCCGGTTGCCCGTGATGGGCTGGATGTTCAAAGGCAGGGTCTCGTCTACACATCATGCAACTGATGCTACATGGAGTAAATGGGCTGCACTAATTACACAATGAACTCAAATAGGAAATCTCAGTCATCCAGGCATTCTAGAAGTCATAATGGACTGGCCAGAGGGCAAAGATTTTGGAATGTCACCAAAGGAGGAGGCGGTGCATGCTGAAGAGGCCCCACCATATAATAAACTGTCAGAAAGTGAAAAGCAGTATGCCTTGTTTACTGATGGATCTTGCCGTATTGTGGGAAAGCATCGGAGATGGAAGGCAGCTGTATGGAGTCCTGGACGACAAGTTGCAGAAACTGCTGAAGGAGAGGGTGAATCAAGTCAGTTTGCCGAGGTGAAAGCCATCCAGCTGGCCCTGGACATTGCTGAAGGAGAAAAGTGGCCAGTACTTTACCTCTATACTGACTCATGGATGGTGGCAAATGCCCTGTGGGGGTGGTTGAAGCAATGGAAGCAGAGCAACTGGCAACGCAGAGGTAAACCCATCTGGGCTGCTGCACTGAGGAAAGATATTGCTGCCAGGGTGCAGAACACGGCGGTGAAGGTACGTCATGTAGATGCCCATGTACCCAAGAGTCGGGCCACTGAGGAACACCAGAACAACCAACAAGTCGATAAAGCGGCTAAGATTGAAGTGGCTCAGATGGACTTAGATGGGCAACATAAAGGTGAATTATTTTTGGCCCGGTGTGCCCATGACACTTCAGGCTATCAGGGTAGAGATGCAACATACAGATGGGCTCGTGATCGAGGGGTGGACTTAACAATGGACACTATTGCCCAGGTTATTCATGAGTGTGAAACGTGCTGCAATTAAACAAGTCAAGCGGTTAAAGCCTCTTTGGTATGGAGGACGATGGTTGAAGTATAAATATGGGGAAGCCTGGCAGATTGACTATATCACACTGCCGACAACCCGCCAAGGCAAGCGCCATGTGCTTACCATGGTGGAAGCAACCACCGGGTGGCTGGAAACATACGCTGTGCCCCATGCCACTGCCCGGAACACTGTCCTGGGCCTTGAGAAACAGATTTTGTGGTGACACGGCACCCCAGAGAGAATTGAGTCAGACAATGGGACTCATTTCCGGAATAACCTTATAGATATTTGGGCCAAAGAGCATGGCATTGAGTGGGTATATCACATCCCCTACCATGCACCAGCCTCTGGGAAAATCGAACGGTACAATGGGCTGTTAAAAACTACACTGAGAGCAATGGGTGGGGGAACTTTCAAGCATTGGGATACACACTTACCAAAGGCCACCTGGTTGGTCAACACCAGAGGATCTACCAACAGGGCCGGCCCAGCCCAGTCAGAACTTTTACATATTGAAGAGGGGGACAAAGTTCCTGTGGTGCATATGAAGAATTTGCTGGGGAAGACAGTCTGGGTTATTCCTGCTTCAGGTAAAGGCAAACCCACTCGTGGGATTGCTTTTGCTCAGGGACCTGGATATACTTGGTGGGTAATGCGGGAAGATGGGGAAGTCCGATGTATACCTCAAGGGGATTTGATTTTAGGGGAAAACAGCCAGTGAACTCAATTGTATGCTGTTGCCTGCTGTGTAATACTTTTATAGCCCATCAACTAGATGTCTTCAGGTCACCAGCAACTGGCCCTGACTTCCCTCCAACCATCATCCCAACAGAGAATGAATTCTAATAGAACCAGATGAGTTCCGCAGTAAAGGAAAGACCATCATCAGCAGGCAGCGATCCAATACTGCACACAGCCTTTCCTGCCCTGAAAGATTGTTACAAGAGATGGAACCTGACATCATGGATCGAACGGACTCGGCAGCATTATAGGGATTGGTCCATGCACTAAGAAAATGATTTTTTCCTCTTGGTCTGTATGTATATGGATGTATATATGTGGGAGAGCGATGGTGTATTGAAAATGTGGGATCTGAGCACAACGTGAATGGTATGAAATAAGGGGTGGATAATGTCCTGGGTTCGGCAGTAGCAGTCATGTTTCTCCTTTGTGGTAGCTGGTGCAGTGCTGTGTTTTGACTTCCAGCCTGGGAACAGTGTTGGTGAAACCGATGTTTTCGGTTGTTGCTAAGTGATGTTTACCCTGACCAAGGACTTTGTGAGGCTCATGCTCTGCCAGGGAGGAGGGGAAGCTGTGAGGAAGCAGAGCTGAGGCGCCTGACCCGGGCTAGCTAAGGAGGTATTCCATACCACAGCACGTCATGCCCGGGGTGGGGGGTAACTGGGAGTTACCCGGAAGGACACGGGCTTCGGGGTGGGACTCGTTTCTTGGCCGGTGGTATCGTATTCTCTTCCCTTGTTACTTTCTCTTATCATTGTTGTAGTTGGTAGTAGCGGTGGTGATTTGTGTTGTACATTGGTTGCTGGACTGTTCTTGTCTCAACTCGTAGGAGTTGCACCCTTTCAATCCTCCTCCCCGTTCCTCCGGGAGCGGGGTAGGGGAGAGCCCCGGGGGGAAGGGGGGGGGGGGCCCTCGATTGTTGTCAGCCCGGCACCACTCACTGGGAGTGAGTGAACAAGTTGCCTGACTGGGTTTAAACCACGACACCCTGCATACCCCGATGACCTTCCTATAGTCCTCACACGTGGTCTGTCCCTTTTTCCACTTGTCATAAATTTCTTTCTTCTATTTGAAATTAACTAGGAGCTCTCTGCTCATCCATGCAGGTCTCCTGCCCCCTTTGCTTGATTTCTTCATGATAGGTATACACTGGTCTTGAGCTTGGAGGAAGTGGTGTTTAAATATCAACCATCTCTCTCGGACTCCCTTCTCTTCTAGAGCCCTATCCCACGGGATTCCTCTAAGTAGGTCTTCGAAGAAACTGATGTTATCTCTCGGGAAGCTTAAGGGTCAAATTCTGCTTACTGTTTTGCTTCCCCCACGCAGGATCCACCATCTCATAATCACTACAGCTAAGGCTGCCCCCAAGCTTTCCGTTTTCAACCAATTCCCTCCTGATTTGTTAGTACAAGGTCCAGCAACACACCTTTCCTCCTTGGCTCCTCTACCACTTGTAACAAAAAGTTATCTTCCATGATGTGCAAGAACTCCCTGGACTGTGTGTGCTGGGCCATGTTGCCCCTCCAAGAACTAACTGGGTGGTTTAAGTCCCCCAGAAGAACCAGTGCCTTGGACTGTGAGGCTATTTCCAGCTGCCCATAGAAGGCCTCATCAACTTCTTCCTCCTGATCAGGTGGCCTATAGTAAACACCCACAACAGTGTCTCCCATATTAGCCTCTCTGTTAATTCTCACCCATAAACTCTCAACTCATTACATTTAGTCACAGTGGTAAGGTAAAAAGATGAAATGCACAGTTTTACCTGTCACAAGTTAGACAAGAAGTTAAATGAGTTAGCCTCAACAACCCACAGCAGTAATTTCCATTTAAAAAGGTAAACATGCTAATTAGATTACATTTGACTATGGCGTAATGAAGAATATACCTTCCAGAATAGATTTGTTCCTTCCTCTCTCTAATGCAACAAGTCTGTAATACTTCAAGCGCAACTTTGAAACTTCATTTCTCGTTAGCTTGCAAAGAACAAAGAGGTACTTGATAAGGCCCAGCCAGACACCACAGCAACTGCTTTAAAATTCATTCACTTCTGTCCTTTAAGAAGCAGTATCCACGAATTATTCTTGAGGATGGATCTTCACAGTCTGTATTTTAAAACTATTTAGAGCACAGACAACTAAACAAATACTCTTCACTATACTGCATGAATGCAATAAAACAGAACTGCTGACTTTAGTATAGTGTCGATAAACCTTCACAGATCTAATCTTTTACTGGCAAGAGATATCTGTGTTATAAAGCCTAATAGCAGAATCAAGAACATCAGAAATTGTGTTCATTTAGAATATCAAGTGTAAAAAAAGTTATCAACAAGGGACATACCACACTGAATGTCTTCTGATCCAGTTCTTCAGATTCTTCAGATATAGGAACTGGTTCACTAGTTGCAGTAATATGAACTGGAATATCCAACAATGAAACTTTTTTATTTTTTTCTTTATTTTCAGATTTGATTTCATTTACCTAAGAACAAAATATGAAAATGTATCTGATAAGCAAACCTTATTTGGGGGTTGGAATTATACTGCAATTAGGCAATCACTGTAATTTCCGTATTCTCTTCAATAACAAAAAAAAAATCTGACATTCAGTGACAGCACCTTTACTTTTCTCTCTCCAAAGGACAGAGGAGAATGGACAAATTTCTTGCACCCCTTGTACTCTCAAGTCCCACTAAGCTATGCATCTTAAAGAGGCAATTTCCTATTTCAGTTGCCTGCCCTTAGAGTTACAAGCAGCAAAAATAAAACTTCAAATGATGAAAAAGATTTCAATGAAATGAGAGCTGTAAAGTAAATGATTCGAAATACCTTTTCTACTCAAAATCATTCACAGAAACCTGTTGGCCTTTTCTAGTACTATATAAGAAAAATAAACCTAGTTACCTTTACTTCCTTTGCTTCTTTTTCTTTCAGTGTGAATTCTTTTAATTTGTTTTCTCTCTTTTCTTTAATATTTTTTAATTCTTTCTTATCCTCTTTTTCTTTTTTCTCCCTTTTCAAATCCCTCTTATTTTCTTTTTCCTTTGTCTCTCTTTTTTCTTCAGCTTCCTTTTTTATACCAATATCTGGCTCAGGCTTTTCTTCATTTTCTTCTTCTGCTTTTATTTTTTTATGTGGATGCTTCACTGTAACAATCTCATTCTGCAATACACAAGCATATATGTCATCAAATTGATTTCCTAACTATACAAGTTTTGTAACCATCAGATTAAAATGTACTTTTTATCTGTGTGTGATCTCTTTAGACTTTGGTTTAACACCTATCAAATGGAACTGGATGCAGTTATGAAACAAAATGAGGACTACTCATTTCCTTGATGTGACACAAAACAAGTACTGATTGGGCAGGGATAATGGGGGGTGTGAGAAATTAAGTCCATTTAACTTTCAAATCCCCAAAGAAATCTGCTCCTGTAAAAGGTAGTTAAGCTGCAAAGAGCTAAAAACAATAAGGAAGTAGGCATCACAAGACTGAGCTGATTTTTCAGGGCATGGTGATGATTAAAGACCTGTGTTCTGGTTAGCTTTGTTCCAGTAACCTTTTACTGACCACAAATTAAACATTTACAGCTACAGGAAAAGGGAACATAGTTCCAACTTTCTTTTTTTCTAGAGGTGTTCTGAAGAATCTGCTGTTCTTTCAGCTACTTCAAAATCAGAATATTAGGTGCATCATGGCCCCTAAATATCATCTGTTTTTTTTATTGTTGTGTTGGGTTTTTTTATTTCTCTCTAGTGGTTTCTGCTGTGTGATAAATTTAAATAAATGACCCAACAAAAACAGAGGAGTAAAGGAATACATCATAAAAACATAACAAAGTTAAGTGGTCTATTAGTATAATGAAAACTCTGAGATAAACAGAAGCATTTACTAGCATGTCTCAAAACATCATTTATTCGCGCTGTTCTTACTAACCAAGCTTGATTTTTTTTCCTGAGCCTGAACTTAAGTTGCTAGCTGAAGAATCATCATCAGTAGTAATAATGGATTAGTCAGAAATGTTAGTTTTATTTTCAGATGTTACATTAAAAATTGTATTTCTAGCAGATACAATGCTCAAGTCTTTAAAGAATATTGAAATTGCACAATATCACTTGTAACTGGGTGGCAACTTTATTTTATGATATCATAATTTGGAAAACTAATCATAATGTCTGAACTACAAGCTTATTAAATTAAAGTAGATATCATCTTCCATGTGATTATATTGATGCAATATTAGCTACCACAGAAGGAGAATGCCATTCAAGCGCTTCAATTTTATTAAGTCAAACAGAAGATCAAACAGAAAGAGCGTTACTAATAGAAGCAACTGAATAGCCATTTTTACCATATGAAGGACGTTTACCTCGTTATCTTCATCAGATTTTTCTGAGGGTGGTGATGAGGAGTCACTTTTTATTTCTTCCTTAATTTTTGCAGCCTTTGTTGCTCTGTTCTTCTTAGTTCTTGTTTTCCTCCTCTTTAAATTGCCCTGAATGCAAATTAGTACCTTTAGTATGTCAACCAACAAGTGTCTTTGAACCACAGTTGCAGAAAAAGATTTGGTTTTTATGTTAAAGAAAGCATTAATTTTATTTATTGCCACTAATGACCACGACTTTTCTCAGGACTGGAGACTGAGCCTAATGTAACAGTAGAGAATATACACAAATAAGAGAGAATAAAACAATATTAAACTTGCAATTCACTCCTTGAATTAGCCTCATATAATATAATTAGCAATACAGAGAAAAATTACACAAAGCGAAGAAGAGTGGAAGTAAGAATAAAACAAGTATCTGCTGACATGCCCATAAACATTATGTTATCTCGGTACTGAATATCAAGCTTTACTTACTACACCAGTAAGTCTTTGTGCTTCTTTTCTTGCAAGGTCTTTATTCAGCAATTTAATGAGGTAATCTGCACGGGTCTGTAACTGCTTGGCTTGGGGTTTCTTATCTGGATCATCAGGTAAAATCTGAGAAAAGCAATGGTAGTATCGACTAAAAGTACACATTATCAAATTAGGAAGCTGCTAGTCTTGAACACTGGGAACAGGAAAAGCTGAATTAAAAAAAAAAAGGTAAAAAAAACCCCAATCCAACTATAACTGACCAATATGCCAACATGCTTCAAGGAATGAAAAATTTCTGAAATGTTTTATTTTTTCCCCAAACACACAAATAATGTAGTCTTGGAAATGGTCTCACAAAGTTTACAAGAAACTAGCCTCAGATTTTTGTTTCCACTCTCATAATTTATCTAAAAAGTGCAGAGCTCCTGTATTACTGTCATACATACACAGGTCTCCTAGCTCTGCTTTGTTTCCACTCTCATAGTTTATCTAAAAAATGCAGAGCTCCTGTATTACTGTCATACACAGGTCTCCTAGCTCTGCTTTGTGCGTCTAAATGCATTAACTCATTAACACAGGATATTTCAGAAGCCAAAAATATAAATTAGTGGTTTCATAAAACAAGCAACTAAATGGAAGGCAGGGGCAGGATATCATTAAACAGCTTTGTATACAACCCTGGCTCCTCAAATCCCAAAGTTACAGGTTGCTGGCAATGTCACCGAGTTTGCTTCACTCCAGTCTTTCCCTATGTTTCTCACTACTTCTAAGCAGCTATTGCGCTAATTCTAATATGATGAGTATAACTATTCTCATGTTGCGAATGAGTTTCAAGCAAAGAAACCAGGGACAGGAAAACCAAAGTAAAACCCCAAAACAACCTTCCCTCCAAAAGATCAAGAATAAAATTAACAAAACTAGAGCATTTAAACTAGGGAAGCAAAAGATAGAAGAGAAAGAACCCAAGTGACAAGAGATCCAAATAAATAGAAATACAGAAACATAACAGGTTCTAAGAAGGCATACATCAACTGAATGCACAAAATCTTGAAATCTAATAATTTACCAGAATACAAAGGAGTACAACTGACCTAACTTCTGTGCATTTTCAGTTATCATAAAATAAGCTCTTTCAGTAATTGTTCTTATTAGCATTGTTACCTGTAAAAAAATAATAATAAAAAAAAAAAATCCTTGATGAAATTTTGTAGATGACATACCTTCTGTGTCAAACTGAGATCAGGGTCCATTTTTATCATTTCCCAGCTGCCATAGCCATATTCATAGATACCTATTAACAGATTGGAATCATCTTCCTTACACCAATCAATATCAAAATGAGCTGCCTTAGTGTGGCATGGGATGACATACCTAGTAGAAATAAATTAGAAAAATAAATGAGCAATCTTCTCAACCTTAGCAAGGGAGAGAGGAACATGCCACACAATACCTTTTCCTTTCTTCTGGATCTGAAGGAATGGATTTGTGCAATGGTGCCAACTCTTCTTCATGAGAGATGACTAGCTTTGCGTTCACCTGCACTCCTGATATTCGGAATGTTGGGCCTTTAACTTTCCCAAGTCTACCCACTTAAAATAAAGGACCAAATTATTAAAATATTTAGCCACTATGTGTATATTATAAACAAGCACAAAAAAAAAAAAAAAAGTTCGATGCTATAGCAGCAGACGTTCAATTCTAGTAAAAGACTTCTTCATAATCAAATGCTTTAATTAATCTCCAGAATCTCAAGGTCTTTCAGATAATAACAGAAGACTAATTTTAAATTTCACAGTAAAGCAAAAGCATGCTGCATTCTACTGCGATGATTCACTTAGGGAAAAGGGGACAATAAACAAAACTAAAAAGTTTTTACTACAATAATTTTTTCTATATCACCTAGCATGTTAACACTTTGTTAATCTTTTCCCCTAACACTATTGTTTTGTTCTAATCAGAGTGAAAGAATTATTAGCAAAATTATTAAATTGTTATTAAAATTAATAATTAAATTATTATTTAAAATTAATTAAATTATTATTAAAAGTAACAGATCTCTTGACAATTTTTATTCCTCTCCTCCACCCCCCCAAGCACACTTTACCTGCTCTTTCCTGTCCAAAGGAATTGTCATTTAAAGCCTTAATGCATCCATTATGTAAAAGTTCTCCCAGCCGTCTAAGGTCCATCTCAGATTTATCAACTAGCTCAGCATCTCTAGCTATAGCATCTAACCTGTAAGAAAACAAATATGTCTTTACAGCTCTAAAACTTTAATATTATGAATGAGTCCTTCAGATTTTGAAATTAGAGAAGTGAACGTGTAATTTATCATTCACCCACACTTGCTATGCTGTGTACAGTTTTCATCCATGCAGTTAAAAGCAGCTATAGAAAAGAATATAGAAACTATAAAAAAGGGTGTTTCACATAGAGGACAATACAACAGGAACTATAAAGGTCCCTAACTATACAGTTTTAAGTTATATTACTACACATTCTTTCAAATAGAAAAGGAACTATATAATAAGATCATATAGGCTATAAATACTATTAAAGAAAATGAAGGTGGGAAGTTATTCTCAAAATACAGAGTAATACAGAAAGCTTAAAATAAGAACTGACAATGAGAAAAATGCAAAACTAGCAGTTAGTCTGTTGAAAGCCTATGGGTTTATCCATTGTTATCAAACAAGAAAACTGAACAATTGTCACTAATGTAGACTGAACAAGACAGTACATGAAGTATAAAAAAACCCCAAGCAGTCTTACAAAATTTAAAGATTGAACTGGCTGTCTACATACATGCCATGTATGAAGAAAGGGAAAAAAAAAATTAAATTCATGTTATAGTCAAGGCAAAAGATTAAGCACACCATTTTCTCTTCAGCCTAAGGTTTCTTGGTGCACTGTTCTAATTTTAATGAAAACAAGGTTTTAAGTTGCTATACAAATATAATAAAATAAGTTTACCTTTCAAGTGGGCCACCAAATTTTTTGTAACTCTTGATAAATCTAGTAACAGAAAATAATTTTGCAGTTAAAAAATGTATGCTTAACTACACTGGTTTTAAAAATGTATTTGTAAAGTCTTAGTACAAGGAACAATGTGGACAATGCAAAGAAAATAAGAACTAGAGAGCAGGACAGCTTAGTATACCAAGATAACCCACATTTAAAGCCAGTTCTATTTGGTTTAATAAATGATGCAAATAAAACAATAGAAGATATAATTTATTTCAAAAATTACTAATTAGTTTCAGAAGACAAAAAATTCAGCAATGTGATGTGTCTAATAAAAAAAAAAAAACAAATGTGGATTTACAGTAAATTGAGAGATCAGAGATTATGTTAGGCCTCTCATAATAAAGAGGAGCTAGCTACAACTTTAAGGTGATTTTAAGACTTAAGAAAACATAACATGAAAGATAAAGGAATGCAAGCACAATACCCCAGACAAAAGCAGCAAACAAAAAGCTGCTTTTTGTTTGACAAACATATGACAAAAAGCATATGTTAGATGAAAAGGAAACAAGGGTCTTTAAGGCTATTTATATAATCAAACATATTTTATAAGCTTTACATTATTTTAGAGAAGCATGAATGCTTGAATTCCAGAAGCAAAGTAGCATTTCACAAACCAAGCAAAGTAAAGCAAAATAATTTCTCCTCCTTCTATCACAGAAGCATTTTTTAGCACCAAATATTGATGGGACCAGATGTACAGATTCAGTTATGTACTGTTTTTTGTTTAGATAAAGTTAATTTTCTCCAGGGCACCATACCTGCTAGTATGTTTTGGATTTTTGACCAAAGCAGTATTGCTAACACAGGGATGTTTTTGTTATTGCTGAGCAGTGCTTACACAGAGTCAAGCCCTTTTCTGCTCCTCACACCATCCCACCAGCAAGTAGGCTGGGGGTACACAAGAAGTTAGGAGGAGACACAGCCAGGACAGCTGACTCCAACTGACCCAAGGGATATTCCACATCACATGATGTCATGCTCAGCAATAGAAAGCTGGGGGAAGAAGGAGGGAGAGGGGACGTTTGGTGTTATGGTATCTGCCTTCCAAGTAACTGTTATGCATGATGGAGCCCTGCTTTCTGGATATTACCTGCCTGCTCATGGGAAGTAGTGAATGAATTCCTTGTTTTGCTTTGCCTATTAAACTATCTTTATCTCAACCCACGACTTTTTTTCTCATTTTTACCCTTCTGATTCTCTCCCCAATCCTTCTGGGGGAGACTGAACGAGCAGCTGTGTAGTGCTTAGCTGCCTACCAAGGTTAAACCACAACAACTTATCAAAATTGATTATTTTTTTCTTTTAGTTTAAAAATCATTATATAACATGAATTCAATTACAACGGCAAGAAAATTAAAACAAAACAAAACTCACTAAATCTTTTGTAGGCATTTCCACAAAAACATGTCTATTGTTTCTTCAACTACAGTTTTTAGGTCAAATGATGGGAATTTCAATATTTTGTTTGTGGGGTTAAAAAATAAACTCACCCATTTTAGAAACTGAAACTGTTTTTTAAAATCACTGCCTTCAGGGGATACAGGAAGAATAATACCTATTAGAAGACTGTAAAACAACTGGAAACATTTTTCAAACCAAATGTCCGAATTATGGACATAACAGTTCCTTATGCTAGCACCCCAAACTGCAGAGTAAAGCCTTAAATGCCTAGAATAAAACTTTTTAACTAAGTTCAGGATAACCAGACTGTTTTCCACATTTTCAAACTCTAAAATTATAAAAAAATATGTTTTGTCCCTTTAAACATGCACGTCCCTCCCCCCCATCTTACCGCCTAATCTCTGCATCGCTAAATCCTTTAATATTTTCGCGAGGAATAGTTCGTGGTCGTCCGCGTTTTCTTGGTCGTTTTCTTTCTGAGATGGAGTCACTATCAGATCCGGAATATCTTCTGCTCCTACTGTGTCTCCTTTCACTTCCATTAAAGCTGATCTGGAATTTCAGGTTAGGTAGTTCAAAGCTATGTGACCAAAACATTTTTTCAATGTGTTATCTAGCCTGCCAAAAATGAGGGAGGGAGTAGGCGTGGGGGGTGTCATGTGTGAAAATCACCCAACCCAAAAGTACAAGCCAAAAGAAGAGTAATGAAAAAACAAACCAACCATCACCACCAACAAAAAACAAAGTTAACTGGTCAAACCCCAGAGATACCTGTTTTGCACAGTTTCTCATCCTTGGGAGCATATATATTTCTTCGAGCTCTTTTTGTCTTTCCTCCTCTTCTATTCGTCGCCGCTGGACTTCTGGAATGATTTCTTCCCAGTTTCTTAAATTTTGTTCTGGTTCCAACTCAATGTCATCTTCATCCATATTGGAAAAGTTAGCAACCTTATGTATTGGAACGTATGTATTTTCACCAAATTAATACATGATTTTATTTAAACAAAGAGTCGGTAATTAATATTTTAGGAAAACTTAGTCCAGAATGGCATAGTTCATTTATTTATATATACACAAAATGTACACATATAAAATGCTTCATGAAGCACTGTCTCTAATGAAAGTATTTTCATATATGAAACGCACATACTCCATGCAACGTGGCTGAATATAAAGATGAGAATCTAAAATAGAAGCACTATGAAATGCCTCCCCAATAGTTGTGATTATTATTTATTTCCTTCAAAGCAGAAAGCAAGTCTAACCAAAAGCCTGAGTTAATATGAAATTATAATAATACAGAAAACACAATATATTGCAAATGAATGATTAGGAAAGTGATTTAATACTCTACTGATCTAAAAAACCTCCTGCACTGCTTTAAACAAAACCAAGCAAAACCACACCACACACACCAAACCTAAACAACAACAACAAAAAGATCCCCCCCCCCCCCCATGCCCTCACACACAATTTGGACCCACTTAATATTTTAAATGTTAAGTGTTAAGCATTCTTTGGCATTCATATTTACATGGGGGCTGAAAGGAATTTCTAAAAGTCATAAACTAAGAAATCCAAACTTTATTCTCTGTTTTCAGAAGTACCGCTTCTGAAAGTGCTAAGTGGTGCTTAGCTCTGTTCCCAGGCTGAAAGTCAGAACACAGCACTGCACCAGCTACCAAGAAGGAGAAAAATGACTGCCACTGCTGAACCCAGGACAACAGCATAAAGCATTAAATGAAAAACAGCCCTCCTCAGTATTGCAACAACTGAATCAAAGACTAATGTATTTGTAAATCTCTTTCTTATTTTGTTAGGAAAATATGCCATGTATTTTTAAATGCTTGCACTGGCAGTAATTACCCTGTATAAGTGAAAAGACATTCTATGCCAAAGAGTTGAGTTGTTGCTGCACCTGTTTCATAAGAATGAGGATGAATAGGAACAGAGCAATACCTTGAACTGTGAAAGCAATTCATCTCCTACAGTTATTGGGCCTGGCTCATTTTCTCGAGTTTCAGCCCTCTTCAGGATTTCATCTATATCCATTTCCTGAAACAGAAGTTTCTCTTTACAACAAAACAATTCATATGTATTTGTAGTTTCTCTGTCCATCAAGTGTAGATGAAGCATTTCATTTACCTGAGGCTCCTCTTCTTCCCCTTCAGGTTCTTTAAAAAGTTCCTCAGCACCGAACTTCAAAATTGCTGATAATTCTTCCTTATTAAAAGGTGTTGAGCTGAAATACAGAACATTTCAGATAAACACTTTAATTTTGTGAACTTTTTTAAATTCCTATAACCCCGAGTCAATAAAACTACTTTTTGACTTAAATAAATGCTATATTTAATATGTAAAAACATATGTACAAAGACAATATATTTAATATGTTTTGCAGTCTTTACTTACATAACTCCTTACCACATATTTTTTGCTTTTATTAGCCAAGTGAAATGACTTGCATTTTTTACTCAAATAGTCAGGCATACTTAAGCATAAATATGAAAGAATAAACAAATATACCTGGAAGGAGTAGAGCCTGTATGTAGTACAGTTTTCCCTGTAGTGTCCATTCTCTGAATTACTAAGTGATCTAACACCATCTTTTTCTTGGCTCTTTCAAGAATGTCTTCTTCTACTGATCCTTTCGTGACTAGCCGATAAATATTAACCTATGCATCATAAAAAAAGGCTTTATTTACAAGCTCATAAATCGAGCAACAACAGGGAGAAAAGTTAGTTGTGATTACAAATCTTCTAAATCTTACTAAACTAGTATTTCATATATGAAACCAGTCAATCATGTTACCACAGTTTCTATATAAATTATTTAAAAAAAATAAAAGAAGGAAATCCTCTTTAAACTTCTGTGATTAGGCACAAGCATAGCCACAAGGAAATGTGTTATAACTGATTACTATTTGAAGTCTTTTGCAAGAAAGAAACCCAAAGAGAACTATGAAGTATTTAAGTAAAATGGATGCGCCTCAAATACAGCAGCTATTTTCTAGAATGACATGATGCAAATGAACATGGGACAAGTCCACAACTCTTCTCCCTACCCATCCATATCCTATGGCCACTGTGCAATCTCTCCATATAGAATCATAGAATAATTAGGGTTGGAAAGGACCTTAAGATCATCTAGTTCCAACTCCCCTGCCATGGGCAGGGACACCTCACACTAAACCATGTCACCCAAGGCTCTGTTCAACCTGGCTTTGAACACTGCCAGGGATGGAGCATTCACAACTTCCCTGGGCAAGCCATTCCAGTGCCTCACCACCCTTACAGTAAAGAACTCCTTCCTTATATCCAATCTAAAATGTTCAATGTGAATTTATTTCATTACCATGTCCTGTCAGGGCAAGTAACCCTAATGCACGTTGATTACTTTCTCAACAGTTCCCGGAACTGCATTTGAAGGAGCCAAGTCATCCTCCCTGATCCCTCCGAGTAGACCGGCTTTATAAAAAAAACCCAAACCAAGCAAAACACAACAAAGAAACCAAACGAATAAGTCCTTCTTCCCTATAGCTAAATTATATAATAGCAGTCTTCACCCTGGTTAAAAATCTTCTTTTAAGGAGTAATTAGCAGCAAAATTACCAGTAAATAACCACACATTTCTGCTAGCGTATGCCAGCTGTACCTTTTCTGAAGTCAGACCTTTTTCAAATCCCAGTCTCTGGCTCCTCAGAGGTAGTAAGCAGTTGTTTCACTAGCTTAGATACAGTGACACTGAGAACATGTCCCATTTCACAGAACTGCACAAACTTTCAAATAAATTACCCTGTCACTTCCCCAAGAGTATCAGTTATAAAATCAGACTGACACAGTACCGCAGCAGATCCAGTGAACAACCATCCCAGCGTTCTTCAAAGTACTTAGTTTATCTTCACCTTAGAACAGAAATCTTCAGCTGCCTGAGAAATCAATTTGGTCTTAAGAGAAGACCTTTGATTCACATCATATTATTTAAGACTTCTTAATTTTTATCAACATTTCCAACCAACTGGATTTTCAGCTGTCAATAATTACCTCTCTTATTCCCCGAGATTCTAGGGCAAGAGCTTGAAACTCATGATTCATCTCATGCACAGATTGAACCTGGGGCTGGCCAATTCTTTTTAAAGGCAAATTAGCATTATTAAAAGTTTTTTAGAAATTCTTGGCAAATATTAGTTATTTTCAAAATACATGAGGACTGCAATCGCCCAGACAGACAGCTTATGGCTACCATATGAAATCTTCCTTTAAGTTTGGAGTTTAAAAGACAAATCTGCATACCTGTTTCTTCTGTCCAATCCTATGAGCTCTAGCCTGTGCTTGCAGATCATTCTGTGGATTCCAGTCAGAATCAAATATTACTACAGTGTCAGCAGATGCCAAATTTATACCTAATCCTCCAGCTCTGGTAGACAGCAAAAAGCAGAAGTCCTGAAATTATAAAACAATAAATAGCTTTATATATATAAGCTGTAATATTCTTCAAGGAACCAATATGACACTTCTTTATTATATGCTCTCTAAAGCAGACTATGAACTCATACAATTCTTTAAGTATGTCATAAATATTTGTTAGACTTGTAATACAATAAGGTGCTTGTCATGGCTAGAGCCAGTAGATCGCTATTAGAATAGAATAGACTAGATTATTTCAGCTGGAAGGAACCTACATCAATCATGTAATCCAACTGCCTGACCACTTCAGGGTGGACCAAAAGTTAAAGTATGTTATGAAGGGCATTGTCCAAATGCCTCTTAAAAACTGACAGGCTTGGGGCATCAACTATCTCTCTAGGAAGCCTATTCCAGTGTTTGACCACCCTCTCAGTAAAGAAATGCTTCCTACTTCCTAATGTCATGTCTGAACCTCCCCTTGATGCAGCTTTGAACCATTCCCACATGTTCTGTCACAGGATACCAGGAAGAGATCAACACCTCCTTCTCCAATTCCCCTCCTCAGGAAGCTGTAAAGAGCAATGAGGTCGCCCCTCAGCCTCCTTTTCTCCAAACTAGACAAACCCAGAGCCCTTAGCCACCCCTCATAGGACATGCCTTCCAGCCCTTCCACCAGCTTTGTTGCCCTCCTCTGGACGCATTTGAGGACCTTCACATGGAATATCTCTTTGCTTAGTTCGGGTCATCTGCCTGGTTATGTCCCCTCCCAACCTTTTGTGTACTGCGCAATCTATTCACTGGGGGGAGAGTGAGAAGGCCTTGACACTATGCAAACGCTGTCCAGCAACAGCTAACACACTGGTGTGTTATTAATATTGCTCTGTCACAAAACTAAACCACAGCACCATACAAGCTGCTATAAAGACAATTAACTCCAGCCCAGCCAGACCCAGTATAAGTATAAAGCAAACTGATATCAATTACTGACTTCTCTGTGGTTTAATGGAAGCAGCATCCTAAGATGAGCAAAAGCCACTTGGGGAGAAAAAACCCAAGCAAAACACTGGCCAGAAATACAACCCCCCTTGTTGTTAAGCCTTATGTGTGCTCAAGTCTCTCTGCTTTTTTGTTAAGAGAAAATTAGGTGTTCTGAAGGGGTCAGTGCTCTTCAACATATTCATAAACAATATGAAAATGAGATGAGCATGAGCAATGGGGTGACAAAGTCTGCAGATGATACGGAGTTATTCAGGGACAACTAAAAAGGACTACAGAAGTATCTTATGTGACAGGCAATAAAAAAGCATATGAAATTAAATAGTGAAATAGAAAATAAATTTGAGTTTTAAATACAGCAAAAGTTAATAGCAAGCCATTACTGCTTAGGAATAAGTCCTTGGAGTTGTCATTGATACTGTCATTAATATTGTAGATCAGTAATAGAAAAAAAAAAAGAAAAAAAAAAGATGGCTTTTTATTGATTATTAGGAAATAAATAGAGAATATAACAGGAAATAATTTTATTGCTGCACAACTCCATCATTTGCCTCTATTCTTTAATACAGTGTGAAGTTTGGATCCCCCCTTCATCTTAAAAAACTGTACAGTACAACTACAAGGATTCCAGAAAAAGGCAATGATGTCTAGACTAGATATTTAAAATAGAACCAAATTTTGTATTTAACAAATACCTGATATTTATGTTATGAAATTAAGTTCTTCCTCCATAGCAGAAACATAAGCTCAGCAGCAACTGACAAATGCTATGCTCCTATTGCTGAAAAACCGTGTCAGTGCAGGACAAAAGACCTAAGATTATCAAAGGTATGGAATGGCTTCCATAGTAGGAAGCCTAAATAAAATAGGAATCTTAAGTGGTATACAAACAATGGCTAGAAATCAGTTTTTCAGTTTCTTCCGGGGCAAGGAAATAACAGGTAAAAAATTAAGATAACAGAAGCCAGATTAGCTCTTTTAAGCTAATAAAGATAGCTTTTCTTCATGCAAAGATATACACATCGCAATTCTGCCCATTGCCTAAGTAGGGTTTCAATGTCAAAAGCTTGTGCAAAAGTTTCATGCTCCTATAAAAATTGAAGGATTAAGTCCTACACAACAAAATAAATTCAATTATTCCATTTTTATACAGTACTTAAAATTACTTTGATAAAGAGCATTGACAAAAATCTAAAAAAAAACAACCAAAAACCAACTATGTATTTATATTAGTTACACACCATTTTCATAAATTCCGTGTTTCCTATTTAACCTCCTCTTAGTTTTGGTTGATTTTTTTTTTTTTGGTTGTGGGTTTTTCTGTTTGCTTGCTAAGAGTTGTAAACCTTATAGTCTAGGCAACAGAAATAGAATTTCAATGCAATACATCCCTCACTTTATTCTATATTCAGGTTTTGTGTAATATATGTTATATTTCTTGGGGAAAAAAATTAAAGCTGAGTAGATTAAAAAAAAACAGCACACCCACTAATACCATACCTCTGATCCTTCTGCATTAAAATGATCCAGGGCTTGTTTCCTCAATTCTCCTTTTATTGATCCGTCAAGTCTCTAAAGATATTGAATAACATAATTAAAAAGGAACTACTACTATATTCTAACTGGAGCAACTTGAAATCTCAATTGCCAAAATGGGGGGAGGGGGGGAATAAGAGTAATGCAACAATCTTTCTAATTCATCAGTTTTGTTTCAAAATACTATTTAGCATAGAGTAATTGCCAGTCTTTTCCTATACATAAAATAAAATTTTCATAAATCTTCCTTCAAAAAGGACACTTAAGATAAAGTGGTAATGATCAAGGCTTCTTGGCGACTACCAGCAAAATTCTTACCTGAAAGGGAAACTGACGATACTTCAAATACTCCGCTAGGATGTCTAGCATTCTCACCATCTGAGAGAAAATCAGTACTCTGTTGCCACGTTCTCGTAGACGAATCAGTAGCTTGTCAAGAAGGATTAGTTTCCCACTGCTACGTATTAAATGCTACAAGACAATAAAATGTGTACTGCAAAATAAGTTCACCTCAACACTAACATACACTGCAGATGGTTAGACATTCATTAACGGGACATGAAAGTTTAATAAGTATTTAGTCAGTCCTAATCTTGTAAAAACTCATAAAAGCACTGAGCACTCTAAGTGAAATCAACAGGAGTACTGACTAGCATGTTTTTCAAATAAATGCATTTCTCAGTTCTGGCTCATAAAACCGCATCTTAACATTTCATTAAAATGTTAAGTAAATATAGTGTGCTACGAGTTAGAGCAGTTACAGTGTAGACTCAAGTTCTTTTCTAACAAATAAACAACAACAGACTACCTGACTACCTTAGTACTACTTGCTCCTCACTTCCTTTCTTTTGAACAGAAATAAGCACTGCTACTTGACCTGCTAAGTAATTTTAAACAATGCCTAATCAGTCAGGTTCCTTAGGCAAGATAAAAGTGAGAGCAATCTTGTTTGTAGAGGGCAACAGGCTTTACCTAGGTTACAATGTTAACTCTTCTCAGCTCCAGCGGGAACAACTAGAAGAGAAACTCATGTGCACGCTGAATTTAATGTTGGCAATATTAGGCCTCTTTAGCTGAAGAGGCTCAGGATAGAATTTTGGGGAATAAAAAAATTTGGAGTTAGGTGCTTTTATTCTTTATGCCAGAAATAAGAAGGATGTATCATTCATAACTGGAGCTAACAAAGATTATTCAGATGAGACAAGGAAATAATTGTTACAAGTATGCAATTATTAGCAATAATTTCTGAACACTTCTGATGAGTTTAGCTACAAATTTAAGTAGTTAGTGTGCCAAGTTACAAATGAAACATCCTTTAGCTTTGATAAGCACTTTATAATATAAAATAGCTTGTGCAGCGACAACTTGTGATTTCAATCTAGTAGTTTTTAGAAAGTATTTAAATTATGAACTTCAAAGGTCACAGAAAAAAAAACCTGATCTTTAGAAACATTTATGTTGTTATAAACCGCATCAATTATATTACTGCATGCATAGTAAAAGGTTTTTTTTTAAGGTATTACCTGTAAGGCCTCCTGTTTATTACAGAATTCATTATCACCTGGTGGTTTAATGAGGTAGCAATGGTTACAACACTTCTTGAGTTCCATCATGATGTTCAAAAATCCTGAGGTACTGCCTTTTGAACCTTTACTCAGGGCTTTATAATTCCTGGTTAAAATCCACCTATGATATAGAATGTGCAATGAAAGTAATTTCTAACCATTTGTGGAAATAGGAAGGATGTAAGCTCTCAAAATACCAGTTCAAATTGCATTATGAGAACTATTACACTTCAGAAATTTTCATATAGATATATCATTAAAATTGCAGGAATTAAAAAGTGTCATTACTTACTTGTAATATTGCTTCTGTAATGCACTCATTTCCATCCTCAAAATCTGTTCAACCTTGGCAGGTAAAGATTTTTCTACATCTTTTTTAACTCTTCTGAGTAGAAATGGTTCAAGTTCTTTGTGAAGACTTGCATAACCAAACTCTCTCCCTTTGCCATGCTCCTCTTCAAAATCTTCCCAGGAAGAAAACCTTCAACATAAGAAAGAATAAAGGTAAAATAGTGACATACCATGAACATCATAGACACACAAAGACCATAAATATACCACATGTGCACAAACACATACGGACTTCTTCCCCACACCCGTTTTATTTAATAAGTTTGTGAATTTGCATCTCACAAGAAATTCCAAATATTTTGCATGCAAATAAGAGAATGGAAATTTCCAAAATTTTGCAGAATGAATATTCAAAACAAACTACTGGATTTTAACTTCTGCAGCGAAAACCCAACATTATACTTTTCTGCATGGTAGAAGGTTGCAGAAATTCCATTATATTTCTAAAGATCAGCATGAAAAATTAGTTGCATAGCTGGAGGAAGTGCAAGAGAACGGACCGCATACCTTTTGCAGCTTTTATGGACTAGATAAAATGTAATTATTCTCTGCCATGTGCTAACAGACTAAGACAATGGACTTTGCGATCAAATAAAGAATAGGTGCCAGACAACAGGTTTAGTGGCCTTGCTTGTAAGGTTCTGAAGAAGTGAATGCAACGCATAACTCCAAATCTAATTGGAACTACAGTGCTATGTATTTACAAGCTATCCAAAAGGAACATGTGATCTTATTTATCTCGGATATAAACAGAGGTCAGTGTAGAGTAACATCAATACAATAAACCTATACTATGCAAACTATAAGGGCAAATTCACTGCCTGACTGAACTACTGGATACTTGGATACGGACAGTGTAGTGCAATCTTGTTTTCACTCATGGTACTAAGAAAAGAAGACATTCCCAGCCCCATTCTATTTCCCTAGAGTAAATCCATGTGAGTTTCCTTTTAGATTAAGATGAAACGTCTTTTCAGGTTTGAGTCATGCATCAATCCTTTTTTTTTTTTTTTGGACTGCTAAAACAGCTACCAACAAAATTATCAGGAGCAGAATGAAAAATGTGTTCAATTATTTTATATAAAATATTTAAACTATTTCACAATGCAATTCTTTATCTCTGTTAACAGATTATCCAATCACTACAATATTCCACTGTAAGAAACTTGACCACACACACAAAAAAATTTCACGTTCCTTACTTTTCTGGCATGATGAAGTGCAGCAAAGACCAAAGCTCTCTGAGGGAGTTTTGTAGAGGGGTTCCAGTAATAAGAAGACGATGATTAGACTTAAAGTCTATTAAAGTCTTATACAGAAGGGAATCATCATTTTTTAAACGATGAGCTTCGTCAACTCCTATAAATACCCAATGCAGACCACCAAGGAATGACTTAAAGAAATTGGGGGTGGGGGGGAAACATTATACAAGTTAATATATTATGCAGTTTCTGACATTTTACATGAGGTTATATATACACCATCACTCCTTTTATTTTAATAATGAATGGACACATGTTTTTAGTATTAATTACGGTTTTTATGTTTGCTAGATTCAACAAAAGGCTATGCAGGCATCCCATGTTTATACTTGTGGGGGAGGAGGTAGGCAAAAAACTGATCTATACATTTCCAATTGACAAAAGAAAAAAAATGTTAAAAATCCACTATTAACTATCTTCTTTCCAGCATGTATGAACAAATGAAATAGAAAGCCAACAAGCAACCTTTTAAATTAAAATTTTCATATGCTGTTAGGATTAACAATAACTCTATGTGCTACTATCATGAAGAGAGTAGTAATATAAATAATACTGCACACGCAAATACAAAGATAAAACATGGGATTTCAGAACTGTGAATCACAGGTGTTTGGGGCTAGGGATTGGTTTGATTTTTCAGTTCCAGGGTGATGGCCTAACAGAGTAGAGATTTTGAGATGCAAAGAAATTACAGCAATGTGAAGCTCAAGCAAACTGAAAAAAAAAAGTTTAACCCACTTGATGGGGGGGGGGGGGGGCAGAAAGCCTCACCATATATACATGAATCTAGAAGTGCTTAAAGAAAACATCACTGTCATATTTCCAAGAGTAAAGTTGTCATACTCCCCATCCATTTAATGGCCCAGAACCCAAATATGTGCCAACTCTAAAGGAGTTTTACATTCTACAAATTATCTCCCTGAAGATGTGTGATTACCTTATCCTTCAGCAAAATTTCATAAGTTGTTAGAAGTATATTAAATTTTAATCGTTTTGTCTGTGGATGCATCCATTCATGAGTTCTTATCTACAAGAAAAATCAAGTGAACTATAAGGTAGAGAAAAATGGTCTTATTGATCGGGATGACTTCAGGTACTACAGCAATATAGATGTTAAGTGACATATAAGACTCTTATCACAAAAAAGGAACACAACACATGAAGCTTTAAAAAAAAAGTTATTCAACAGTGGTGGTGGGGTGTTTGTTGATTTTTGTTTAGTTAGGTTTTTTGGGGTTTTTTTTTGGGGGGGTTGCTTTTTTTTTTCAACCTTTAATGGATAAGGTTACTTACATTCCTCCTTTCAGAAAACAAATTAAGATTGCCTGTCTGGATTAAATATTTATTTTATGCACCTAAATAATCACATGACAAAAGACAATTTATTTTCAAATGCAAGGTCGCATTTTTAATTCTTTTTATTATTAAGCAGGAATGAAATTTTTCACATACATTTATATCAGCTCAAAATTTATGTTTTTAATTTGCATTTTTAACACATACAATGTTTGAAATGAGTATTTGCTCATTCCTAATCAAAATATTGGAGATTAGCATAATACAGGAACATGAAGTATGCCTTGTTTACCACTAATCTTTTTCAATGATATAAAGAAATACTCACCATATTTCTGCTAGTTATATCTCCTAAGTAAACAACAGCATTCATCTGAGGAGCCCAAGTTTGAATCTCTCTTTGCCAAGATGTCAAGGTAGAAAGTGGCACGACTAGCAAGAAAGGCCCATACAGTTGGTGTTCGTGAAACAGGTAGTTCAGAAAAGAAATTGTTTGTATTGTTTTACCCAGACCCATTTCATCTGCAAGAATACAACTATTCCCTCTAAAAACAAACAAACAAACAAACAAACAAATTTATAAATGCTTTCAAGTTAAAAACAGCAAGACTAATTGAAGACTATACTTACTTGCACCATGAATGAGCAAGCCAGTTCAGTCCATTTAACTGATAATCTCTTAATTCTAAACTCTCATGTCCTCCAATATAAGACGGTTGCTTCTTTAGTGCAACAAACCTCGGCCTCTGTTTTAGAATCTGTCAAAAGCAAATTGAACATCATTCCTACTACTAAGTGAAGTTACGCAACATGTCTTATAGAAACAAAGCAGCAGTAGAAATCTGTTTGGTCACCAAGTCTAGACTTTATTAATCACAACTAGACTATATAACAATATTAACCCATTAGCAAGCTAAAATTAGCTTGGCTGCCAATCTAAATTCCACAACAGAACTGACATGAACTCATTCACAAAGGTCAGTTTTAAAACAAATTGAGGTACTAAACAATTCTACCTGTTAATGGCAATAAAATAAGCAGGGAACAAATATCTAAAAAGACTATTAATAATGATATTTGCAACAAATATAACTATAGCTATCATTATTACTGTTCTGGACAACATCTGAAAAATATTTTATATCGTACATCTTTTTTAATACATAAAATATGTCAAACTTTTTTTTTTATTATTATTGCAACTGCATAAATCCATTGAAATTACACACTCACCTTGCAGTCCTTAAATGGAGTAGTCTTGGATAGATTTCTGCTAAAATACTCATCAATACACGCCTGAAATTTTTTGGCAATGAGAGCACCATCTTCCCAGCTACATTCTGAGTAAGGCAGACCCTGCCATTTGCAATAGTAATCTGGATAACCAGCTTCTGATTTCTGATTTGAATGAGCTGCAGAAATGCATCAGAGATACCAGATCAATATTTTCCTTCTGTATTTTAAGAAAGCTCTCATTTTAGGTGATAAGACAACATGAACTAGTTTCACAGCAAAGACAGTATGACAACTTTTCTTTTCATCAGAGATTTTGTTTTGCCCTAAGTTGTTAGGGATATTAATAACCTAAATTTCTTAACAACATGCAAGCAATAAACTTGTAATATTCTCAACACTTTTCCATCTGGAAGTTTGTCACATACCAATTATCCTTTCCACTATTTGATATTGTTTATGTAGATCATCTGTAAGTTCCTGCTGGCAGTTATAATATTCCACATCTTCTGGAGAAGCATTTTTCAGCCTGAAATGGGAATTTATTTGTAGCACTTATTACATTGTGTATCTCTAAAACTAAGAAAATCTGGCAATTTTAAAGCTCTGAACATAAGCACCATAGGAATGCTGCTTAAAGAGCTTCTTTGAAGAAGGCACAACTCTGAAATTCCTGTATCTGGCCTAGGTACCTCATCACTGATGAGTGAGAAAGCTTATCAAAAGACACTGCTATCAGCTACACCTTGTACTAGTCATACAGTTAATTTACAATATCTATTCTCAACACTGAGTAGTGTTTTTCACATGGCATTTTCACAGAACATCACTGATGGCTCACTGTAAAAATCTATCATATAAGTAGGAATCACTAAAAAGCCCACTATTCATAGATTATATTAAACATACTAATAAAATGGAATCCTAAAACACAGCACTAAAACGTAAGGATTTATTTGACTTCTTGGTTCTGAGGCTTTAACAGAAGTTTGAGCCAAGAAAACTAAATGCTGTAATGTTTTGAGTGCTTTAAGCATTTCTGATTTCTTTTTTTAATCTCTGCAGCAATTCCTGAAGACCTCTGATCAAAATGCAATCAATCAATGGCACAATTAGTAAAAGGTAAGATTTAAAACAAAACCAGAAAACCCGCCACCCATCCTGTTAAAACTTCATTTTTAACAGACACATTAAAATCTAGGTGCAGAAGCTGCTTCCTTAAAGGCCTCATTTTACAAGATGTGTGAGCATTCTCACTTGCTCAAGTAAAGTTTCTATGATCAGAATCTTACAGCTCTTGTCTTCCTGTTGCATAGGCACTTGAAACTATGCCTTCACAAAGAGGCGATAGAACTCACAAACCCACAATAAAACATCTATATTACAAAAAATAAGGAGTGCGGAAGTAGTTATAAAAATACTCACCAGCGTTTTGTTTCCAGATCCTTTTTCTTATAGTTGTCCAGTTTCTTCATTCCTTTAACATTTTGTTGCTTTAGTGTTTCTTCAGTTTCCCAAGTATTATGGATGTGTGACCAACCTTTCCATTTAATAAGATACTGTACTTCTCCTAGCTCCTTTGACTTTTCAAACCCAGTATTTGGGTCACCATCTGCCTCAACAGCATAGATGGTGGTTGCAGCACCAGTGGCTGGTAAAGAAATCACACCATAAGGCTTGAATAAGTGTGCACTGCCATAAATTAATCAGTAAAAAACATACCACAGAAAGCAATTTGTGACAATCTTATATGAGCATGTAACTTGACAAATTATATCTACAGCTCTTATGTTATTCCTCTTATTTGAAGAATTATGATGTAGCTATATTAACACATGCACAATGAGATTAAAAAAAAAACAACAAACCAAAACACTCTGCATCTAACCTATAGTATCTCATTTAATGATAATTTTCTTAGCGTTCCTAGTTTTTCTAGTGATTCACAGAGAATGCTCCACTAACACCGCTTGCTGTCATCTTTGCTATATGAGAATAAAACAGATATTTGACATTGTGCTTAATCAGCCTTGAGACTTGAAACACTATTCAATCATTACTATGCATTCTATAAATCCAATTCACAGAATCGAAGAATGATTGAGGTTGGACAGGACCTCTGGAGCTCATATGCTCCAACCTCCATGCTCAAACAAGTTCACCTAGAGCCAGTTGCCCAGGACCATGTCCAGATGGCTCTTGAATATCTCCAGGGAAGGAAACGCCACCACCTCTTTGGACAAACTATTCCAGTGCTTAGTCACCCTCATGGTCAAAAAAAGTCTTTCCCTATGTTCAGATGGAACCTCCTGTGTTTCAGTTTGTGCCCACTGCCTTTTGTCCTGTCACTGGACACCAATGGAAAGAGCCTGGCTCTGTCTTCTTTGAACCCTCCCTTCAGGTATTTATATACATTAATGAGCTCTTCTCCCTGAGCCTTCTCTTCTCTGTCCCACCTCTCTCAGCTTTTCCTCATAGGAGAGATGTTCCAGTCCCTTGATCATCTTTGTGGCCCTTTGTTGGACTCTCTCCAGTAGTGCCATCAGTCTCTTGTACCGGGGAGCCCAATACTGGACATAACATTCCAGATGCAGCCTCCCCAGCAGTAAGCAGAAGGGAAAGATCACCTTCCTCGACCTGTTGGCAATACTTTGCCTAATGCAGCCCAGGATACCATTAGCCTTCTTTGTATCAAGGGCACATTACTGGCTCATGTTCAATGTGGTGTCTACCAGGAACCTCACGACTTCCTTCTGCAAAGCTGCTTTCCATATGTTTGGCCCCACAGCATGTACTGCATGGGGTTGTTCTCCCCAGGTGCAGGACCTGGTATTTTCCCTTGTTGAACTTCATAAGGTTCCTTTCAGGCCATTTCCCCAACCTGTCAAGGTCCCTCTGGATGACAGCACCACCCTCTGGCATACCAGCCACTCCTCCCAATTTGGTGTCAATCTGCAAACATGCAGAAGGCACACTCTGCCCTGTCATCCAGCCCATTGATGAAGATGTTGCAAAGGACTGGACCCAGTATGTACCCCTTGGGTACACCAGTAGTTACTGGCCTCCAACTAAACTTTGCACTGCTGATCACCACCCTCTGGGTCCAGCTGTTCAGCCAGTTTTCAACCCGCCTCACTCTCTGCTTATCCAGCCCATAAATCAAGAGCTTGTCCATGACAAACTTATGGAAGAGTGTCAAAGGCCTTCCTTAAGACCAGTTTGACTATATCCACTGCTCTCCCCTCATCTACAAAACCAGTCACTTCATCGCAGAAGGTTATCAAGTTGGTCAAACATGATTTCCTCTTGGTGAAGCCATGCTGGCTACTCCTAATGACCTTCTTGTCTTTCATGTGCCTGGAAATAATTTCCAGGATTAGCTGCTCCATCAACTTCTAAGGGATTGAGGTGAGGATGGCTAGCCAGTAGATCTCTGGGTCCTCCTTCTTGCAGACAGAAATGACATGCAAACTGGTAATAACAGACGAGGAGAAGGCTGAGGTATTCAGCAACTTTTTTGCCTATGTCTTCTCTGGCAACCTCTCTTCCTACACCTCGCAAGACAGGGACTACAGAGTCCCTCCCACTGTAAGAGAAGATCAGATTCAAGATGACCTGAGGAACCTGAGCATATATAGGTCTATGCAACCTGACAAGATGCATCCCAGAGTCCTGAGGAAATGTAGTTGCCAAACCACTCTTCATGATATTTGAAAAGTCATGGCCATCAGGAGAAGTCCCTGGTGACTGGAAAAAGGGAAACACTGCATCCATTTTTAAAAAGGGTAGAAAGGAGGACCCTGTGGACTACCAACCTGTCATCTTCACCTTTGTGCCTGGGAAGATCGTGGAACAGATCCTCCTAGAAGCTATGTTAGGGCACGTGGAGGACAGGGAGGTGACTTGAGACAGCCAGCATGGCTTCACCAAAGGCAAGTCCTGCCTGACCAACCTAGTGGCCTTCTATGATGGAGTGACTACATCAGTGGACAAGGGAAGAGCTAACTGTAAGGCCTTTGACATGGTCCCCCACAACATCCTTCTCTCCAGTTGGAGAGGGAAAAATTTGATGGATGGACTGGTTGGTAGATAAGGATTTTGTTGGATGGTTGCATCCAGAGAGTAGTGGCTAACAGCTCAATGTTCTGATGGAGATCAGTGATGAGTGGCATCCCTCAGGGGTCCGTAGTGTGACCAGAACTGTTGAATATCTTCATCAGTGACATAGACAGTGGGATCAAGTGCACCCTCATCAAGTTTGCAAATGACGCCAAGCCAAGTGGTGCAGTTGATTGCTTGAAGGAAGCGATGCCATCCAGAGGAAACTTGGCAAGCTCAAGGAGTGGGTCCATGTGAACCTCATGAGGTTCACAAGGCCAAGTGCAAAGTCCTGCACCAGGGATGGGGCAATCCCCAATATCAATACAGGCTGAGGCATGAATGGGTTGAGAGCAGCCCTGCTTTTCTGAAGAAGGCTGAACACCTGGCTGCCGATGCTTGCTTGTGTGGCTTTTTCTTTACGTATTAAAATGTCTTTATCTCAACCCACGAGTGTTGTCACTTTTATTATTCTCTCCCCCATCCCACTGACAGGGACTGAGCAAGCAGCTGAGGGTGGTGAAACACTGGCACAGGGTGCACAGAGGTGTTGTAGATGCCCCATCCCTGGAAACATTCAAGGTTGGATGGGGCATTAAGCAACCTGATCTAGTTGATGACGTCCCTGTTCATTGGGGGGGGGGAGGGTTGGACTAGATGACCTTTTAAGGTCCCTTCCAACCCAAACCATGATACTATGACATTTGCTTTCCTCCAGTCTTCAGACACTTCTCCCAGTTGCCATTATCAATCAAAGATTATTGAGAGTGGTCTCACAATTACAGCTGCCAGCTCCCTCAGCACTCATGGGTGCATCCCATCTGGGCGCATGGACTTACGTATGTCCAGTTTGTTTAAGTATTCCCTGGCCCGATCCTCTTCCACCAAAGGTGCATCCTCCTTGCTCCAGACTTTCCCATTTGGGCATTTTTGCCCATCAATAGCAGCTCATTGGGATGAGCTGCTATTGAACTATTTCTTCCTAAGCTCATTTTACTACTTCCCTACTTCCCCCCCCCCCCTCCTTATTTGAACTCTTATTTGAGGCAATTTTTAATAAAATACAGTCAGTATTACAGCTGAGGCAGACTAGCAGCAGGAAACAGGCTCATTTCTGTGAGGAGAGCCAAATAAGGAAGTAGACCCAACCAGATGCAGGGGACAGATATAGCAACAGAGCATGGCAATAGCAAAGGACTGCACAAGCAGTAACAACATCTGGGCATGCATAATATAAGAAATCTATTCCAGAAGACTTTTAACACAATGGTGACACTGCATTGGAGTAAGGGGCTAGAGTAAGAATACACTGGAATTTAAGACAGTATGGGAAAAGAAAGTTGAGAGGAAAGAGAGTGCAAGCTCTGAGATAGGTCAGAAACTCTAGAGATCAGGTATAATTAATGGAGAAAAGCAGTTCTGAAGTATGAGTAATCCCAAGTTTTCTATAATCAGAACCCTAATTTGCAGGCTAATAAAACAAACCCACATAAGCAGGACACTGCAACCCACCAGATGCTGGAAACATAGAATCATAGAATTTTCTGTGCTGGAAGGGACCTTCAAAGGTCATCTAGTCCAACCCCCCTGCAATGAGCAAGGACATCTTCAACTAGATCAGGCTGCCCAGAACCATATCCAGCCTGACCTTGAATGTCTCCAGGGATGGGGCATCCACCAGCCTGTTCCAATATTTTACCACCCTCATTATGAAGACTTTTTTCCTCACATCCAGCCTGAATCTCCCCTCTTTTAGTTTAAAACCATCACCCCTCATCCTACTGCACTAGGCCCTGCTGAAAAGTTTCTCCCCATCTTTCTTACAGGCCCCTTTTAAGTACTGAAAGGCCACAATAAGGTTTCCCTGGAGCCCTCTCCAGGCTAAATAAACCCAGCTCTCTCAGTCTGTCTCCATAGGAGAGGTGTTCCATCCCTCTGATCTCCAACAGGTCCATGTCTTTCCTGTACTGAGGACTTCACACAGTACTCCAGGTGGGGTCCCACTAGAGCAGAGCAGATGGGCAGAATCACCTCCCCTGACCTCCAAATTCCACCCTCCAAAACCCCCTACGTAACAACCCCACTCTCATTTATAAAATTACTTT
Organism: Pezoporus wallicus; assembly: GCF_028554395.1. Taxonomy (NCBI): domain Eukaryota; kingdom Metazoa; phylum Chordata; class Aves; order Psittaciformes; family Psittacidae; genus Pezoporus; species Pezoporus wallicus. The sequence goes on along the minus strand of NW_026636196.1, from coordinate 64,579 downwards.
TAGAAGTGCACATGCAAACACACCACTGAAATTTTAGATTCCACCATCCACTGCACTGTATTGTAACTATTTGTACAGGAGTAACTGAAATCACGATCTCAATGGTTCAGACTTCCCAACTTCAGCATTCAGGCTACTGGCTAGCTGTCCTATCCAGTCCACTTTTTCTCCACCCCTCTGCATGCAGTTTATACCTATCAGGTATCAATAAACAGTACAAATAGTGATTTAACAGTATGGCATGCATTTATGCAATATGGAGCTATATTCTAATTAATTTTTACTTTTTCCATTAGTTACTTAAGTTCTATGTTTTACTTTATAGGGCTTACAAAAGAAACATGCTTATGAGTATGAAAACCAAAATAAGATTATTTTATAGTATTTTTAAACTTATTCTTTACAAACATCACAGGTTACATACAGCTGAGAACAACTGCTGTTTACATTGTACCACAATGAACTACAGCATCTTAAGAACACTGATAAAAAAATACCTCCTTTTCGGCCAATTCGACTATCCATAAACTTCTCTATAGTTTCAAATTCATCTTCTTCAGGCTGTAGGACATCTTCTCCACAAACTTCCAACAAGTCATCAGAATCTGTCTTGGTTTCTTCAGCTTCTTTGTAACTAACATTGACTGTTGCCTGGCGACGAGACACTCTCTTGTCATAGTCATCATCATCTGATGAATCAAGATACCTCTTTTTCTGTCCTGCAATCTTTTTGCAGCTTTTTGGCTCAATTCTTGAAGACAATAAGATACAACACAACAGTAGAGTTGCTGCCTGTATTTGTTACTAAATATAAATATTTCATGACTGCTCAGTGCCTTGGTTTTCATTTCATTCATTAATCTTTCATTTGCCTGTACAGTACTTGATTATGAATTAGAAATAGTATCAGATTATCTAACATGCAAGACTTCTTACCTGCTTGGAGGTTTCTGGCTTTTGACCTTGTTTTTTGGCTCATAGACAGATTCTCTGTCTTCACAACTGCTTTTCTCTCTATCTTCCTCTGATTCAGAATCAGAACCAGTTCCTGATACTGACCCTGAGCCAGACATTTGCCAGTCTTCACTGTACATATTGAGAGACAAAATAGTAACTCACATTAGGGTTTGGGGTTTTCCTTGTTTGTTTTGGTTTTAAATCAAGTATTCACCACAAGTTTGCTGTGTTAATTTCAACATTCTTCATGGAAATAAAAATGTTAAAATAGCAATTTCAGCTGGAAAGACAGAAACTTATCATGAATGGATAACAGGTAAAAATACCCAATGGATTCAAAGAGAGTTGAATTAAGCTTTCTGTTATCCAGAGGTAGATGTAAAAAAAAACAAAACCAAACACAAAAAAAATTGGATTTATGTATAAATTACAGCTTTAATAATGGAGTTAACCTGACATCAATAAAACCTGAAGTCCTTAACAAGACTTTAGCTGGAAAGATACATATTTACAGTAACTCACCAATGCTCAAGTCAAAAAAAACCCATAACATCATATTTTGCCAAATTCAAAATTCTCTAATAGTTATGGTTACAAGCTCAGGAGTGTTGTGTCCCGACTAGAAGGAAGTATGGCTGGAGGGCCAGGAGACCTCCATGGATGGATAAGGAGCTCCTGAGGAAAATTCAATTGAAAAAAGAGGCTTATAAAAGGTGGAAGCAAGGACAGGCGGCCTGGGAAGAATACAGGGATGTTGTCTGGGAAGCCAGGGACCAGGTTAGGAAACCTAAGGTCCAGTTAGAATTAAAATTGGCTAGGGATGTGAAAGATAACAGGAAGGGATTCTATAGGTACGTAGTGAATAAAACACATACTAGGGACAACATGGGCCCTCTCCAGAAGCTATCAGGAGAACTGGCTACAATGGATTTGGAGAAGGTTGAAGTTTTAATGACTTCTGTGCCTCAGTCTTCACTGGCGAAGGCTCTGACCACACCACCCAAGTCTTGGAAGGCAGACGCAGGGACTGTGAGAATGAAGAACTTAGGCCCACTGTAGGAGAGGATCTGGTTCAAGACCGTCTTAAGAACCTGAATATGCACAAGTCCATGGGACCTGATGAAATCCATCTGCAGGTCCTGAAGGAGCTGGCGAACAATGTTGCTAAGCCACTGGCCATCATATTTGAAAAATCATGGCAGTCAAGCGAAGGTCCTGACGACTGGAAAAAGGGAAATATAACCCCCATTTTCAAGAAGGGGAAAATGGATGACCCAGGGAACTACAGACCAGTCAGTCTCACCTCTGTGCCTGGCAAAATCTTGGAGCAGATTCTCCTGGAAGGCATGCCAAGGCACATGAAAATCAACAAGGTGCTTGGTGACAGCCAGCATGGCTTCACTAAGGGGAAATCCTGACTGACTGGGAGGCCTTCTGTGATGGGGCTACAGAACTGATGGACAAGGGCAAAGCAGTTGATGTCATCTACCTGGACTTGTGCAAAGCATTTGATACTTTCCCACATGACAACCTTGTCTCTAAATTGGAGAGACATCAATTTGATAGATGGACAACTTGGTGGATAAAGAACTGGCTGGATGGCCGCACTCAAAGAGTTCTGGTCAATAGCTCGACATCCAGATGGAGACCAGTAACGAGTGGTGTCCTTCAGGGATGAGTGTTGGACCGGACTTGTTCAACGTCTTTGTTGGCTACAAGGACAGTGGGATTGAGTGTGCCCTCAGTAAGTTTGACGATGACAACAAGCTGTGTGGTTCGAGTGATCCGCTGGAGGGAAGAAATGCCATCCAGAGGGAACCTGACACGCTTGTGAGGTGGGCCAGTGACAGCCTTATGAAGTTTAACCGTGCCAAGTGCAAGGTCCTACACCTGGGTCGCAGCAATCCCAGGCACAGCTACAGGTTGGGCGGAGAAGAGATTCAGAGCAGCCCTGCGGAGAAGGACTTGGGGGGGTTGGTCGATGAGAAACTTAACATGAGCTGGCAGTGTGCGCTCGCAGCCCAGAAAGCCAGCCGTATACTGGGCCGCATCAAAAGGAGCGTGACCAGCAGGTCGAAGGAGGTGATCCTGCCCCTCTACTCTGCTCTCGTGAGACCTCACTTGGAGTATTGTGTGCAGTTCTGGTGTCCTCAACAGAAGAAGGACATGGAACTGTTGGAGCAAGTCCAGGGGAGGCCACGAGGATGATCAGGGACTGGAGCACCTCCCGTATGAAGACAGGCTGAGAAAATTGGGGCTGTTCAGCCTGGAGAAGAGAAGGCTGCGTGGAGACCTCACAGCAGCCTTCCAGTATCTGAAGGGGGCCTATAAGACTGCTGGGGAGGGACTCTTCATTAGGGACTGTAGTGATAGGACAAGGGGTAACGGGTTCAAACTTAAACAGGGGAAGTTTTGATTAGATATAAGGAAGAAGGTCTTTACTATGAGGCTGGTGAAGGACTGGAATGGTTTGCCCAAGGAAGTTGTGAATGCTCCATCCCTGACAGTGTTCAAGGCCGGGTTGGGCAGAGCCTTGGGCGACATGGTTTAGTGTGAGATGCCCCTGCCCATGGCAGGGGGGGTGGAACTAGATGATCTTAAGGTACTTTCCAACCTTAACTATTCTATGATTCTATGTTCCCTGTGCCTCATTTGAATAATTAGGAACTTCAGCATAGGAACCAAAAATAATACAGAATCAGATTTGAGAATGACTTGGACCGTAGCAGTTTGAGAGGCACTGACTCCCCAACGCCCCCACTGAGCTTCCAAATCAGTTCTTCACACCCATGAAAGATACTATGAGTAAACCACTCGTGACTCCTGCTTAGTTGAGATCTACTTTACAGCAGGAAAGATGGACTCACTGATCAACAGTCACTTAGCTCAGATTTTACAGAGATATTTAATCTTAATAGCTTGGGGGGGGGAAGGGGGAGAAAGGTCTGGCATGCATTCTTGAAAGGTCACTAAATCTATTACCATCTATTATCTACTACCATCTATCATCAGGTTTAGGGGTCTTTGACCAAGATGCTCAAACAGTGGCCTTCAAAGGTGGAATATTACTCAAAGACATTTTCATTAAATTTCAGATCAGGAAGCCTAAGAATCACTGCCATGATACTTCTTTCACTTAAATATGCATTGGTCCTAGAAGTTACGTTTTCATTAGGGTCAATACATCTGTGTGTCTTGGAAATACTATAGAATCTTCATTCTCCTTAAAAGATTATTTTTCTGCAAGCAGTAAATTAAAAACCACCCAAACAACAACACCCCCCACCCCCAAATAAAAACAAAAAATCTCCACCCCAAAACAACTAACTCCCCCACCCTGCAAATCCACAACCTGCATTTATTTGGAGATATAGACAACATATAAAACACCATACTCTAGGGCTTGGATCCTGTACTAAGTTATATAGAGATAAATCTGATCTGTATGTCAGATAACAACTGCAAACATATTTGTTCAAAATAGGTATAAATCAAAATTGAATCACTGGATATATGAGGTTATTTGGTTACTAGATTCTAAACTTGAATATCTTTCCTGTAACAGAGTATGTTATTAGGTGTAATCACATTCTTAAGTAACAGAAAACTCTGAATAACAATTCATCACTAGAGAAGTACTATTTTGCATAGCAAAGCCCGCCTCCCCCCACCCCACCCCCATTTCTTGAAGATATTATAGCGGCGACCCTGAATATTGAGATGATTCAATTAACTGAAGAAGAAAAAAGAGAGAATGATTGAATTCCTATACACCGTTCATAAAAAAAAACAAACAAACCCAAACCCCAAACCAAACACAAACAACCCACACACACAGAGGTGACTGCAAATGAGAAGCTATGACCTTTTTCACAAACTTTTTAATCTACAGCTTAAAACCATCTCAAGTTCAACTTTATTACAATTTACTTAATTTTTTGATTTATTGAATAGCCAAAACAGTTTATTACTGTCAAACCTGTAATAATTTGATGGCGGGGTGGGGTGGGGGGGTGGTGCCTCTAAAGTGTTTAAAAATTTGCCATGAACTATGGGATTCCGACTTATGTTGCCATAACAAAAAATTATATTATTCATGAAAAACATCTTACTCTCTATGGTTTTTCTTCTTGGTTTCACTGGAAGAGTCATCTGCAGAATCTTCACTGCTCGATGAAACCTGCGGAATGAAGAAGAACAATGAAGTATTTTTACTATTAAAAAGATAATTCAGCTCCCACTTTCAAACTGAAATCTTATTCTTCGTGTCTTATCCTCTTCATCCCCCTCAGTGTACCCATTGACATTGAATAAGATCAGGATTGCTGTTGAGTTTGTATTTCTCCATCTAAGAATATACCGTATAAGAACTCTAGAAAACACTACAAAAAAAAAACCTGTCTTAAAATATAATAATTGTGCCTACATATAGTCATAGTTTATACTGCTGCAAGTCAATAAATCAAGATGAAGTTCCTATCAAAAGCCTAATAAAATCTCCTGCTCTCTCACTTTTCATATCCTCTCATAAACATCACTAAGAAAATTCTGAGAATAGCATGTATGTTTCTTCTCTCACCCCTCCCCCCCCCCAAAAAAAAGCACCATAAATTGACGAACCCTCTTAAAATTATTTTCCTAAAACCAATCTCATAGAGATTAATGTTGGATCATTTTTATGCTGAAAAATAGTCTTCAGGAAAAGAGTACTTAGCAACAGCTATTAATATTTTAACTATATATGATTAAGTTCTTTGTCCTTTAAAGATATTTCTACTGCACAAAGTCAACTTTTGCTTAGCCCATGATTTAGGTTTTAAAAATCTCTAAAATGGAAGTATGGTTCTTAAAATGCAAGCATTCGTTTATAACTGTTATAAAAATCTATCTTTCAACTCCATATAGTGCTTTTGAAAACTGCAGCAGCTACCTTTATATAGTGACAATAGTGGAAAAGTCTTTTAGCATTTTTAACTGTCTTTATGCATCTCAGAAGGCAGAAATGCAATGAAAGTCAATACTACATGACTTGAAAACTTTGTCCATACATCACAGAACACCTAGCTAAGAATATTAATCTATACTGCTATCATTTTGGCACAAATCACCTGAAAACATGCAACTAAATTCCCCCCCCCCCCCGGTTCCTCATAAACTTGTCAGTTACATAAATATTACTTTTATAGACTAAACCTAGACTTTTTAAACATGCATACACCTAAGAGAACAGAACTTAGCTCTACATAATTTTATTCTAACACATGGGGTACTGAGACATGCATGTTTACTTTTTATTTACTAACTTAGATGTTATTCACCTCTTCTGAACCACTGCCTGATGAGGCTGCCTTCTGATGTTGCTTCTTGAGCCCTGCTGATCTCTGCACAGCAAGTATACTTGGACTGGACTTCCAAACCTGAATCGGAATTCAGACACAAGAGTCATTTAAACATACTGAAACTTTAAAGTTTACCACATTCTTACTTTGCTTAAGATGAGCAGCATCCCTATTAAGATGAATCTCATTTTTATTAATATTAAAAAACTCACTATAAAATACTGCATGATGATAGTATTTTAAATTAGTGATGCTTCTGCAGAAAGGACTGTTATATAAGAATTGCTGGCACAATTTTTACAGTAAGTATAATAATCATTGTGCAGGCTTCTATATTATTAACATAACTTTTTAAAGGAAATTTTTTAAAATAATCTAGATAATTTCTTTCAGGCCACTTATCTGATATATTTTTGCTTCATATGGGAATACTGAATTACATAGAATCATAGAATCAAGTTGGAAGGGACCGAAAAGGATCGAGTTTATTTCCCTGCTCCTTGCAGGACTACCTAAGCCATTATGACTAAGAGTGTTATCCAGGCACTTATTGAACTCTGACAGGCTTGGTGCCATGACCACTTCCCTGAGGAGCCTGTTCTAGTGACTGAGCACTCTCTCAGTGAAGAACCTTGTCCTAATGCCCAATCTGAACTTCTCCTGACACGATTTCAGTCAATTTTCTCATGCCCTATCACTGGTCACCAGAAAGAAGAGATCAGCACTTCCCCTTCCACTGCCCCTCTTGAGGAAGTTGTAGACTGTGATGAGGTCACCCTTCAGCTGCCTCTTCTCCAAGCTGAACAAACCAAGTGACCTCAGCCACTCCTTGCAAATCTTGCCCTCAAGACCTTTCACCATCTTGGTTGCCCTCCTCTGGACACATTCTAATAGTTTGATGTCCTTCTTATACTGAGATGCCCAAAACTTCACACAGTACTTGAGGTGGGACCACACCAGTGCGATGTAGAGTGGAGCACTCACCTCCCTCAGCTGTGTTTGATGCACCCCAGGACATGGCTGGCCCGTTTGGCTGCCAGAGCACACTGTTGACTCATGTTCAACTTGCCATCAACCCAAAGCCCTAGATCTCTTTCCAGGAGGCTTCTCTCCAGCCTCTAGTCCCCCAACTTGTACATATAGCCAGTATTACCTCATCCTAGGTACAGAATCTGGCACTTATTCTTGCTAAATTTCATACAGCTGGTGATTGCCCAGCTCTCTAATCTATCCAAATCTCTCTGTAAGGCCTCTCTGCCCTTGAGGGATTCCACAGCTCTTCCTAGTTTAGTGTCATCAGCAACCTTAATGTACATATGATTCCTGTGTCCAGAACATTTATAAAAGCATTGAAGAGCACTGGCCCTAAAACTGAGCCCTGGGGAACCCTACTGGTAACTGGCTGCCACAGTATCCCTCATTAGGTTTCTCTCCTCCCTCCTCAGGCCTATCAAGGTCCTGCTGAATGGCAGCACAGGTTTCAGGTGTATCAGCCACACCCCCCAGCTTTGTATCATCAGCAAACTTGCTCAGGGTAGACTCCAGCCCTTCATCTTTGTTGTCATTGATATGCAAGTTGAATAAGACTGAACCCAGTACTGATCCCTGGGGAAGACCACTGACTACAGGCCTCCAACTGGATGCTACTCCGCTGATCATGTCTCTCTGAACTCTGCCATTCAGTCAGTTTTTGATCCACCTCTCTATCCATTCATCTAACCCACATTTCCTAAGCTTACCTATGAGGAGGTTATGGAAGACAGTGCCAAAAGCCTTGCTGAAGTCAAGGAAGATAACAACCACTGCTCTCACCTCATTTACCCATCTTGACATGTCATCATAGAAGGCTATTAGATTGGTCAAGCATGATTTCCCTTGGTGAATACATGCTGACTACTCCTGATGACCTGCTTTTCTTCTACATGTGTGGTAATGACCTCCGGAATGACCTGTCCCATCACCTTTCCAGGGATGGAGGTGAGGCTGAGTAGCAGTAGTTTCCCAGGTTCTCCTTCTTGCCGTTTTTGAAAATGGGAGTAACATTTGCCTTCCTGCAGTCATCGGGCACCTCTCTCATTCTCCATGCTTTTTCAAAGATGATGGAGAGTGTCAGAGCAACATCTCCCAGCTCCCTCAGTACCCATGGGTGCAACCCATCAGGGCCCATGGATCTATTAAGTCTGGTGTTAAGTCTGTCTAGGCTATCCCTAACCCAAACCTTTATGACCAGGCTGAAGACTTCCTTTCTCCAGCCTTCATCTCTAACCTCCCAGGTCTGGGACTCCTGAGAGCCATTCTTAGTGGTAAAGACTGAGGCAAAGAAGGCATTCAATAATTCCACCTTCTCTGTGTCTTCTGTTACCAGGACACCCATCTGATTCAGCAGCAGCCCCATATTTTCCCTTATCTTCCTTTTGCTGCTGATAGAAGCATAGAATCATAGAATAGCTAGGGTTGGAAAGTACCTTAAGATCACCTAGTTCCACCCCCCCTGCCATGGGCAGGGACACCTCGCACTAAACCAATATGGTTTATGGTGGCTCCATCCAACCCGGACTTGAACACTGTCAGGGATGGAGCATTCACAACTTCCTTGGGCAAACCATTCCAGTCCTTCACCAGCCTCACAGTAAAGACCTTCTTCCTTACATTTGACCTGAACTTCCCCTGTTTAAGTTTGAACCCGTTACCCTGTGTCCTATCACTACAGTCCCTAATGAAGAGTCCCTCCCCAGCAGTGTTACAGGCCCCCTTCAGATACTGGAAGGCTGCCATGAGGTCTTCATGCAGCCTTCTCCAGGCTGAACAGCCTCAACTTTCTCAGTCTGTCCTCATACAGGAGGTGCTCCAGTCCCCTGATCATCCTTGTGGCCCTCCTCTGGACTTGTTCCAACAGTTCCATGTCCTTCTTATGTTGAGGACACCAGAACTGTACACAGAACTCTAAGCTAGGTCTCACAAGAGCAGAGTAGAGGGGCAGGATCACCTCCTTCGACCTGCTGGTCACACTCCTTTTGATGCAGCCCAGAATACGGCTGGCTTTCTGGGCTGCGAGCGCACACTGCCAGCTCGTGCTAAGCTTCTCATTGACCAACCCCCCCAAATCTTTCTCCGCAGGGCTGCTCTGAATCTCTTCTCCGCCCAACCTGTAGCTGTGTCTCCTCTCCTCTCCTCTCCTCTCCTCTCCTCTCCTTGTAGAAGCTCTTCTGCTCTTCCTGTTGTCCTTGATGTCCTTTGCCAGGCTCAAATCTAAGTGGGCTTTGGCCTTCCTTGTCTCATCCCTGCATACCCTGACCGCTGTTCCTATAGTCCTACTTGGCCTGTCACAACATTATGTGTGACTTTGTCTTCAAAAATATGCAATAAGTTAACAGGTGCTTCTGTGTGATACAATTTAGGCAATTATCTAACTGTAGGTGTTTAAAGAGATGAGAATTTAAGAGCCCATTGTTTGTTATGAAAGCTAAGCATGTGCATTCACTAACCTGATCAAGTTAAAATTCTAAGGAAATATTGTAGCGGTTTTGTTTGTTTAAATTAAAAATGCTCTTGTAATTACTCTGCACAGAATGTGGTTTTCCCTACAAAGAGTTAATTTATATGCTTTGTTTTACCTCAGATCCATCAGCTTTTGGTAGTGGTTTAGCTTGAACTTGTTTCTTCTCTCTAGATGTGTCAGACTTTGATTCTGATTGACTGCCTGACTCTGAACCAGATTCAGAGTCACTGCTACCTGACTGACTGCTACTTCCATCACTACTGCTTCCAGAGCTTGAACCAGATCCCGAAGCTGATGCTGACCCAGAATCATCATCTGTTTGGCTGCAATTAGAAGTTAACATGAGTATCACAATATCTAATTAAATAGGATTTTTTTTAAAACACATTAAAAATACTTTAGCTTCACCTATAAATCAACTGTTAGGTTAGCCCAGACACATGGATAGCATACAAGTGAATGCACTGGATTAAACAAATCAGGAATGAAAATTCAGTGCTTAATCAGATACTTTTCATTAAACCTTAAAAGGAGAGAGAGGAGAAAGAAGGGAAAACATTAATCATTAATGCAGATAAGTTAAACAAGGGTATTTCTCACCCACCCAAACTGTTACTTAGCTCCATCAAACCCCACGTATTTTTGTGTATACACACAGAATTGTTTTAAGTACTTTTAGATTACCCCCTCTCCCAGTTGTTTTTGGATAATTTTTTTCTTGAGCATGCATTTTTTCAAAGCAAATATAAACTCTGTTTTGTTTCCCTAGGCTTACTTCTTTCATACAAAGAGGGGGAAAAAGTATCTTTATGAAAGTACTTGCAAACTACGTTTCATGTGGTGATTTGGACCAACTATATACAAAATGCCACCAAATACTTGATTAAATAAAGTGTTTACAAAAGTAACTGGAAAACCAGAAGTATGATGTCACACATAATATAAATTCATACAATTTTATACTGTTAAAATAAAGCAATAAATTCCCCACACAGACAAACCATGAATTTGTCACAGATTATATGACATGTGCCAAATCATGACCAGTGACCTTAGCATATTGTCCTGGGTTCAGCAGTAGCAGTCATGTTTTTTCCTTTGTGTTAACTGGTGCAGTGCTGTGTTTTGACTTCTAGTTTTGAGAACAGCGTTGGTGAAGCCGATGTTGTCGGTTGTTGCTAAGTGATGTTTACCCTGACCAAGGACTCTGTGAGGCTCATGCTCTTCCAGGCAAGAGGGGAGGCTGTGAGGAAGCAGAGGCGGGGCGCCTGACCCGGGCTAGCCGGGGAGGTATTCCATACCACAGCACGTCATGCCCGGGGTGGGGGGTAACTGGGAGTTACCCGGAAGGACAGGAGCTTCCGGGTGGGACTCGTTTTCTTGGCCGGTGGTATCGTATTCTCTTCCCTTGTTATTTTCCCTTATCATTGTTTTAGCTGATAGTAGCGGTGGTGATTTGTTGCTGGACTGTTCTTGTCTCAACCCGTAGGAGTTGCACTCTCTCGATCCTCCTCCCCGTTCCTCCGGGAGCGGGGAAGGGGAGAGCCCCGGTGCAGGGAGGGGGGGGAGACGAACACGGACCTCGATTGTTGTCAGCTCGGCACCACTCACTGGGAGTGAGTGAACAAGTTACCTGACTGGGTTTAAACCACGACACATATTCTTGAGCCAGTGGATTATTCCACCTATATATTCATTTCACACTAGATTTAACATATCTAAGTAGAATAATATACAAAGTTAAACATGTATTTCATGACTATTCAAAAACATCAAAACATTTGGTTTTCTAAAACAGTTTTACAAAGGAACTGAGTGAAAACTTGTCGTGGTTTAAGCCCAGCCAGCAACCCAGGTCCACGCAGCCACTCGCTCACTCCCCCAACTTCCTTGTCCCCCTGCTCCTGGAGGGATGGGGGGGGGAGAATCGAAAGAATGTAACTCCCACGGGTTGAGATAAGAACAGTCCAGTAACTAAGGTATAACACAAAACCACTACTGCTGCCACCAATAATAACAACGATAAGGGAAATAACAAGGGGAGAGAATACAACCACTCACTGCCTGCCGACAGATCCCCAGCCCGACCCAAGCAGTGGTCTACCCCTTCCAGGTAACTGCCCCCACTTCTACATCCTGGGCATGACGTGCTGTGGTATGGAATACCTCTTTGGCTAGCTTGGGTCAGGTGTCCTGTCTCTGCTTCCTTCCGGCTTCCCCTCCTCCCTGGCAGAGCATGAGACTCAGAAAGTCCTTGGTCAAAGTAAACATTACTGAGCAACAACTAAAAACATTGGTGTTATCAGCGCTGTTCCCAGGCTGAAAGTCAAAGACACAGCACTGCACCAGCTACTAAGAAGGAGAAAAATGACTGCTACTGCTGAACCCAGGACAAAACTTCAATCAAATTCCTCATTAGGTTAAAAACTACCAGATATTGTGATGGAAAACATTGGAGTTATCACACAAGCAAAATAATTTTAAATTATGTACACTTGGGATGTAAGCATTTAAAAAAGAAACAAACCCCCAGTAAAGATAATACCAAAATCCCAAACAATAAAACCCCAAACTCTAATATCGAAGTCTAAGCCTATCACTGCCAGCACAATTCATCTGACTGTCAACCAGCAAGGGGTGGGGGGAAGGGTGGTGGTAGTATGGTGATCATCTCCTGCACTAGAACACACTTAACTGACAAATTTAAAGCCAAAACCCAAACCCAATACTTTCCCTCTTGCTAACACCAGTTAAATTGTATTAGTGAGGGGAAAAAAGATGAATGAAGCAATTCACAAACTAATTCCTCAATCAACCATCTGCATCTGTTAACTTTGAATAAAAGAAACAAACCATGAAAAAGCTTCATTATTTTGTAGTGGGGGATATGAAGAAATACAACTAACTGCTGGTTTTAATTACACTTGCTGAGGATAAAACTGGGAGGCAACAAGGCTACTTCCAAACTTCCCGTTCTTGTCATCAAGGGCCTACTTCAGGTGTATGAAGTTGCTAAGCCACTGTCCATCATTTCTGAAAAGTTATGGCAGTCAGGTGAAATTCCCAACAACTAGAAAAAGGGAAATATATCTCCCTTTTTTAAAAAGGGGAAAGTGGAAGACCCAGGGAGCTACAGACCGGTCAGCCTCACCTCTGTGCCTGGCAAGATCATGCAGCAGATTGTCCTGGAAGCCATGCTAAGGCACATGGAAAACAACGAGGTGCTTGGTGACAGCCAACATGGTTTCACTAAGGGAAAATCATGCCTGACCAATTTGTTTGCCTCCTACGACGGGCCTACAGAACTGATGGATAGAGGCAGAGCAGCTGATGTCATCTACCTGGACTTGCACAAAGCGCTTGATGCTGTACCGCATGACATCCTTGACTGTAAAATGGATTTGATGGATGGACCGCCCAGTAGATAGAGAATTAGAATCATAGAATAGTTAGGGTTGGAAAGGACCTTAAGATCATCAAGTTCCAACCCCCCTGACATGGGCAGGGACACCTCACACTAAACCATATCACCCAAGGCCTTGTCCAACCAGGCCTTGAACACTGCCAGGGATGGAGCATTCACAACCTCCCTGGGCAACCCATTCCAGTGCCTCACCACCCTAACAGGAAAGAATTTCCTCCTTATATCCAATCTAAACTTCCCCTGTTTAAGTTTTAACCCATTACCCCTTGTCCTATTACTACAGTCCCTAATAAACAGTCCCTCCTCAGGATCCCTATAGGCCCCCTTCAGATGATGGAAGGCTGCTATGAGGTATCCACACAGCCTTCTCTTCTCCAGGCTGAACAGCCCCAGATTTCTCAGCCTATCTTCATACGGGAGGTGCTCCAGTCCCCTGATCATCCTCGTGGGCCTTCTCTGGACTTGTTCCAACAGTTCCATGTCCTTTTTATATTGAGGACACCAGAACTGCATACAATGCTCCAGGTGAGGTCTCACAAGAACAGAGGCTGGATGGCCATACACAAAGAATTGTGGTCAATGGCGCAATGTCCAAGTGGAGACCAGTGATGAGTGGGGGCACTCAGGGGTCAGTGTTGGGACTGATCCTGTTCCTGTTCTTTGTTGGAGACATGGACAGTGGGATTGAGTGCACCCTAAGCAAATTGTTCAGTTACATCAAGCTATGCATTGTGGTCAACACGGTGAAGGGAAGGGATGACATCTAGAGGAACCCTGACAGGCTTGAGAGATGGGCCAATGCAAACCTCATGAAGTTCAACAAAGCCAAGTACAAGGTCCTACACCTGGGTCGGAGCAATCCCAGCAACAGCTGCGGGTTGGGCATAGACCTGATTCAGAGCAGTCCTGTGGAAGACTTGGGGATGTTGGTCAATGAGAAAATGAACGTGAGCCAGCAGTGTGCGCTCGCAGCCCAGAAAGCCAACTGTATCCTGGGCTGCATCAAAAAAAGCATGAACAGCAAGTTGAACGAGGTGATCCTGCCCCTCTACTCTGCTCTCGTGAGACCTCACTTGGAGTACTGTGTACGGTTCTGGTGTCCCCAACATAAGAAGGAAATGGAACTGTTGGAACAAGTCCAGAGGAGGGCCACGAGGATGATCAGGGGACTGGAGCACCTCCCGTATGAAGACGGTCTGATAGAATTTGAGCTGTTCAGCCTGGAGAAGGCTGCATGGAGACCTCATAGGAGCCTTCCAATATCTGAAGGGGGCCTACAATGATGCCAGAGAGGGACACTTCATTAGGGACTGTAGTGATAGGACAAGGGGTAATGGCTTCAAATGTAAACAGGGGAGATATATAGGTTAGATATAAGGAAGAAGTTCTTTACTGTTAGGGCGGTGACACACTGGAACAGGTTGCCCAAGGAAGCTGAGAAAGCTCCATCCCTGGCGATGTTCAAGGCCAGGTTGGACAGTGCCTTGGGCGACACGGTTTAGTGTGAGGTGTCCCTGACCATGGAAGGTGGGTTGGAAGTAGATGATCTTAAGGTCCTTTCCAACCCTAACCTTTCTATGATTCGATGATGCTATAACACTAACATGTTATCTTGACTTGAAAAATAAAAGCAAGGCACCCACTGCAGAATATGACTGGAGTTCATTTACCAGAATTTGAGGGCAACATCCACCGCTATTCACCAAAAATATTTTAAATACAGTAGTAATATTGTACACAACTGTTACCTTACCTTTAGCATTAGATCAATTAGAGCATTATAAAACAATAGCATTTTTCAGCATAGCACAGGACCATAGGTAAATGTCACAGGGACTGTGAAAGACGGTACATGAAAAAAAGAAAATTACGCAAGAAACCTTGAAACACAAGTAAAAACCCGCGAGACAAATCCTTGTGACAAAATGACACCAAAAATGATTAAATCCTACGTTTAGATTAATAAAAACTCATAAGATTCATAGTTGTTGGGAAACTTTATCAGTTTAACGTATGCCAGCACATGGAGTAAGTGGCAAGTTCAAAACCAAAAGGACTGTGAGATAGAAAGAAAAAGTCTAATAGATGCTTCAAATATTTACTCTGGAGCTAGTTGTAAGGAATTCAACTAAATCTAATTTTTTTTTAGTATAATTTTTATGAAAATCAGCTAGCTAGAATCTAAGTTCTCCATTAAGTAACACCAATCTCTAAACAGGCATGGATCATTGTCATGGTTTAAACCCAGTCAGGCAACTCGTTCACTCACTCCCCCCTTTCTTTCCCTCCCCCTACTCCCAGAGGGATGGAGAAGAGAATTGAAAAGAATGCAACTCCCACGGGTTGAGATAAGAACAGTTTAGTAACTAAGGTATAACACAAACCACTACTGCTAACACCAATAATAACAATGATAAAGGAAATAACAAGGGAAGAGAATACAACACCTCACCACCAGCCAACCGATAACTCGTCCCCCCCAGCCCGACCAAGCTCTGACCGATACCTCCTCCAACCCCCCAGTCCCAGCCCTTCCGGGTAACTCTGTTACATCCCGGGCATGACGTGCTGTGGTATGGAATACCTCTTTGGTCAGTTTGGGTCAGGTGTCCTGTCTCTGCTTCCTCCTGGCTTCCCCTCCTCCCTGGCAGAGCATGAGGCTCATAAAGTCCTTGGCCAGACCAAAACATCAGGCCGAAAGTCAAAACACAGCACTGCACCAGCTACCAAGAAGGAGAAAAAAGACTGCGACTGCTGAACCCAGGACATTATCCACCCCTTATTCCATACCATTCACGTCATGCTCAGATCCCACATTTTCAATATACCATCACTCTTATCTTAGTGCATGGACCAGTTCCTATAAAGCTGCCGAGGCCATCTGGTCCATGATACCAGGCTCCATCTCTTGTAACGGTCTTTCAGAGCAGGAGAGACTGTGTGCAGTGTTCGCACTCGTGAATAATCTTGGCAATAGCGTCCATTGCTAAGTCCACCCCTCGATCATGAGTCCATCTCTATGTTGCATTTCTGCCCTGATGGCCTGAAGTGTCATGGGCCCACCAGGCTCAAAATAATTCACTGTCCGCTTCACCAGTTTCTGAAGCATGTTGCTGGGGGCTCTATACAGCTGCCTTCCATCTCTGAGGTTTCCAAAGCACTGGAGGGGCCCAGTGGACTAGATACTTGCCCATACTGTCCCACACACCCTGCCACTCATGACTGTCCAGCTTTGGGGAAAATCTCCTGGTCCTCCTATATCCTCGTCTAACCCCAGCCAAGACCCAAACCAGACTCTGCTTAACTTTTGAGATCAGACAAAATGGTCATGGGGCACAACCTATGTTTCCAGCCATCCAGCTTTTGCTTCCACCACTGTAAGCACATGGCGCTTGCTTTGGCAGGTTTGTGGGAGCGTGATATAGTCAATCTGCCAGGACTCCCCGTGTTTCACAACCAGGTTCTGCACCCAGGCAGCGATATCTTGCCACAATGCGGCAGCCCAGTGGGTTTACCTCTGTGTTGCCAGTTACTATGCTTCCATTGCTGCAACCACCCCCACAGGGCATTTGCCACCATCCATGAGTCAGATAATGTACTGGACATTTTTCTCATTCTGCAAAGTATAAAGCCACCTGGATAACTTTCATTTCTGCGATCTGACTCAATTCACCTTCTCCTTCAGCAGTTTCTGCAACTCATATAGCAGGACCCATCAGTAAACAAGGCATATTGCTTATCCCTTTCTGACAGTTTATTATATGGTGGGGCCTCTTCAGCATGCATCACCTCCTCCTCTGGTGACATTCCCAAACTTTGCCCTCTGACCAGTCCATAATTGCTTCCAAAATTCCTGGACAACTGGGATTTTTTATTAGAGCTCATTGTATAATTAGTGCGGCCCACATACTCCATGTAGCATCGGTTGCCTGATGTGTAGAGGTGCAGATCGACCTTGATATGCTTTGTGAGACTTGTGTTCAGCGTGTTAAGGAGGAAGTGATGAAAACTGCTATTTTTGTTGGAGATACAGACGCTATGCTGCAGGCTCCACTATCAGTTCCAATTCAGACAGGATTATTAGGATTGTGCCGCCAGCATATAAAGGCATTATGATGACTTTATTGATAAATGAAGCTGGAAACCCCATAGTACAAATCATAGAAAAAATCCAGCAGTTCGGAGACTTGGGGGAATGGGGCCCCATCCAAAACATGAGAGACAATAACCGGAGGGGTGAGATGAAAGAGAATCGACTCTCCTGGAGAGAGGTGTTTGATGCCTTGCTGGAAAATGGGACGGCTCGAGATAAGATTGATGGGATTTCCACCAATGAAATGTGGAGACTGTGCAAGCAAGGTGGGTTGCATAAATCTGTGAAAAGAGTAAACAATTCAAACTCAGACAAAGTTGTTGACATGACGGATGAAGTAATTCGACCACCTGCTCCCCCCTTTGAGCCTCAACAGGACAGTATACTGGAGGACCCTCCATTGGCGAGTCGACAGTTCCAGGGGATGAAAGGGGATGGGATCAGGACGACGATCTTTATCCGTGGCCAAATGTAAAAGTGTTAAGAAAACTGAGATGAGGGCCAAGCTCCAGCACAAAGATGGGTGAGAACAGATCAACGTCCTCATGTACAACGTCAAATTTATTGGAAAAATAAATCCTGTCAAACAGTTAAGGCCCTCATTGATACTGGAGCAGAGGCCTCTTTATGGTAATCCAAAAAAAAAATTAAAGGGCAAAAGGTTTTGATTACTGGATTAGGTGGCAAACAAATTGAAGCAGTACAGACAAAAACTGAGATGAAAATTGGCTTTCTGCCAAAACAAACTTGTTCAGTGCTGATTGTTCATATCCCTGAATATATAATTGGAATTGACATTTTAAAAGGATTGACTTCAAGCTTACCTGATGGTAAGTATCAGTTCAGAACCAGGACATATATATCAGCTCAGCCACTTCTAGTTCGGCAAGTTAAAATGCCTCTGATTACAAATCCCATCGGCCACCAAGGTAATCACAATGAAACAATACTGCATACCAGGAGGACATGATGAGATTTCAGAGACAATTAAAGACTTATTAGATATGGGAGTGTTAAAACCAACATCCAGAATCATAAAATAGTTAGGGTTGGACCTTAGGATCATCAAGTTCCAACCCCACTGCCATGGGCAGGGACACCTCACACTAAACCATATCACCCAAGGCCTCGTCGAACCGGGCCTTGAACACTGCCAGGGATGGAGCATTCACAACCTCCCTGGGCAACCCATTCCAGTGCCTCACCACCCTAACAGGAAAGAATTTCCTCCTTATATTCAATCTAAACTTCCCCTGTTTAAGTTTTAACCCGCTACCCCTTGTCCTGTCACTACAGTCCCTAATGAAGAGTCTGTCCTGGGTTCAGCAGTAGCAGTCATTTTTCTCCTTCTTGGTAGCTGGTGCAGTGCTGTGTTTTGACTTTTGGCTCGGGAACAGAGCTGACAGCGATGTTTTGGTCTGGCCAAGGACTTTGTGAGCCTCATGCTCTGCCAGGGAGGAGGGGAAGCTGGGAGGAAGCAGAGACAGGACACCTGACCCAAGCTAGCCAAAGAGGTATTCCATACCACAGCACGTCATGCCCGGGATGTAACTGGGAGTTAGCCAGAAGGGCAGGGAGACTGCGGGGTTGGAGGAGGTATCTGTCAGAGCTTGGTCTGGCTGGGGGGGCGAATGATCGGTTGGCTGGTGGTGAGGTGTTGTATTCTCTTCCCTTGTTATTTCCTTTATCAGTATTATCATTGGTGTTAGCAGTAGTGATTTGTGTGATGCTATTTGAGAGAATAATATTATTATGGTTTAGTTGTGCATTTTACAGAAACTACAGATCCTAGCTGTCCTCATATGTCTTATAGTCCCTTTGGGTGATGCCATTACCCCAGGAAGACATCTGTAAAGGACCAACATCTTGCTTGGGCACTGGAGATGGAAGAGCGGCACCAGACCTCGCAGTCAAGATAAATTACACCTGTAATGTGAATGAACCTTGCCTTTGTAGCTAATTCAATATTTTCCCCAGGCATACATCTGTGGACAACCGGTTTGTCAGGAAGATTCTACGGATGACTGTTAATCAAATCGATTAAGATGTAGTAACTATATCTAATGCTCGCACTGTCGCTGTTAAATGCTGTAAACTTTCAAGTGCTTATAATCATTGCGCTAATAGCACTGAAAATGCATACAACTCTAGCAGCCTTCAGTTTGCGTAAGAGTTGATATACTCATTAACAGTATGGAATTGCTGTCTATGGTACCAATCATGAAACACTGTGTTGTGTCTTGATTCCCAGTCCTGACGGAGACAGAAAGGACCGAATGTAATCGATGGGAACCCAGCTGAGAGTTGATTCCCTCTCATGACTGAGAGGCATAATGTATGCTTTTTGTCACAGTACAGAAACATAGAAATATAAAACAGGGTTGGAAAGGGCCTTAAGATCATCTAGTTCCAACCCCCTGCCATGGGCAGGGACACCTCACACTAAACCATATCACCCAAGACTCTGTCCAACCTGGCCTTGAGCACATCCAGGGATGGAGCATTCACAACTTCCCTGGGCAAACCATTCCAGTGCCCCACCAACCTCACAGTAAAGAGCTTCTTCCTTATATCTAACCAAAACTTCCCCTGTTTAAGTTTGAACCCGTTACCCCTTGCCCTATCACTACAGTCCCTAATGAACAGTCCCTCCCCAGCATCCCTATAGGCCCCCTTCAGATACTGGAAGGCTGCTATGAGGTCTCCACGCAGCCTTCTCTTCTCCAGGCCCCAACTTTCTCAGCCTGTCCTCATACGGGAGGTGCTCCAGTCCCCTGATCATCCTCGTGGCCCTCCTCTGGACTTGTTCCAACAGCTCCATGTCCTTCTTATGTTGAGGACACCAGAACTGCAAAAAATACTCCAGGTGAGGTCTCACAAGAGCAGAGTACGGGGGCAGGATCACCTTCTTCGACCTGCTGGTCACGCTCCTTTTGATGCGGCCCAGGATATGGCTGGCTTTCTGTGTTGCGAGTGCACGCTGCCGGCTCATGTTAAGTTTCTCATCGAACAACAAACACTCCAAAGTCCTTCTTCGCAGGGTTGCTCTGAATCTCTTCTTGCCCAACCTTCAACTGTGCCTGGGATTGCTCCGCCCCAGGTGTAGGACCTTGCACTTGGCTTCGTTGAAATTCATGAGGTTGCCATTGGCCCACCTTACGAGCATGTCAAGGTCCTCTGGAAGGCATTCCTTCCCTCCAGTGTTTCAACCGAACCACACAGCTTGGTGTCATCAGCAAACTTGCTGAGGGCACACTCAATCCATGTCACCTGCACTGGATATTGAGTCATTGACCACAATTCCTTGCATACCACCATCCAGACAATTCTTCATCCACCGAGTGGCCCATCCATCAAGTTGATGTCTATCATTATTATATTTTACTTAATTTCAATTGTTAAACTGTTTTTATCTCAACCTGAGGGTTTTACCTTCTTCCAGTTCTCCTTCCCATCCCACCTGGGGGGAGAATGAGCAAGCAGCTGCATGGTACTTGGTACACGGCACCATATTACATGGTCGTGAAACTTCTCCCAGTTGCTTGAAGAATGCTTCATCCTGGTTAGGTGGTCTATAACAGACTCCTACCAGTATATCTGCTTGGTTGGCCTTCCCCCTAATGTTCACCCACAAACATTCAACCTTCTCACTCACATCATCAAGTTGAAGGCAGTCCATGACATACAATGCAACCCCACCACCAATCTTTCCTCACCTGTCCCTTCTGAAGAGCCTGTAGCCATCCACTGAAGCACTCCAGTCTGGCAACTTATGTCATGATTTTCCTGCTGCACAATGTTTTCCTTCTCCTCCTGTTTGTTGCCTATGCTGCAGGCATTGGCATAGATGCCTGGAAGGCAGCATATTTTGCATGAATACTGTTTTCAGTTCGGGACCCCTCACTACAAGAGAGATATTGAGTTGCTTGGAATGGGTCCAGAGAAGGGCAACGAAGTTGGTGAAGGGCCTAGAACACAAGTCTTATGAGGAATGGCTGAGGGAACTAGAATTGTTCAGGCTGGAAAAGAGAAGTCTCAGGAGGACCTTATAGCTCTCTATAGCTACCTGAAAGGAGGATGGAGTGAGGAGGTGGCTGGTCTCTTCTCCTAAGTAACAAGTGATAGGACAAGAGGTAATGGCCTCAAGCTACGCCAGGGAATGTTTAGACTGGAAATTAGGAAAAATTTCTTCACCAAAAGGATGGTCAGGCATTGGAAAAGGCTTCCCAGGGAAGTGGTGGAATCACCATCCCTGGAAGTTTTCAAAGAAATGTATAGATTCTTAGTGACATGGTTTACTGGTGGACATGGCAGTCCTGGGGTAATGGTTGGATTTGATGATCTTAAAGGTCTTTTCCAATCTAGTTGATTCTAAGAATGCATAACTCCCTGTCAGACTAGCTGACAAGCACCTCAGTGTCCTGTCACGGAGAGTCACCCACTTTTAAAGTTTCTCCACCCTAGGTATCATGTAAGAGTCTCAGGCTTTATGTCCATGTCCTGGGTTCAGCAGTAGCAGTCATTTTTCTCCTTCTTAGTAGCTAGTGCAGTACTGTGTTTTCGACTTCAGTCTGGGAACAGCGCTAATAGCACACTGATGTTTTTAGTTCTTGCTAACATTTACTCTGACCAAGGACTTTCTGAGACTCATGCTCTGTCAGGGAGGTGGGGAAGCCAGGAGGAAACGGAGGTAGAACACCTGACCAAACTAACCAAAGGGGTATTCCATACCACAGTACGTCATGCCCAGTATATAAACTGGGGGGAGTTACCTGGAAGGCTCAGACAGATTGCTGCTCGGGTCAGGCTGGGTATCGGTTGGCAGGTGGTGAGCAATTGTATTCTCTCCCCTTGTTATTTCTCTTATTTTTATTACTGGTGGTAGCAGTTTTGTCTTATACCTTAGTTACTGGACTGTACTTATCTCAACCTGTGGGATTTCCATTCTTTTGAGTCTCCTCCCTATCCCTCTGGGAGAAGGGGGACGAAGAAGGGGAGGAGTGAGCGAGCGACTGCTTGGTTCTGAGTTACTGGCTGGGCTTAAACCAAGACAGAGATTTCAATCTACGAGATGTCTGCTGGAGGTACAATTAAGTAGAGAGGAAACAGTAAAGGGCATTCTTGGAGGGTGTGAAAGAGAACATCCTGACCCAGCTGGTGAATGAGCCAACTAGTGGAAATGCCTGGGTAAACCTGCTGTTCACAGACAAAGAAGGACTGCTGGGTGAAGTGATGGTTGGAGGCTATCATGGGCAAAGAGATCGTAAATTACTAAATTTTTGATCCTTGGAGAAGTCAGGGAGAAGGTCAATAAAACCTCCACCTTAGACTTCCAGAGGGCTAACTTTGGCCTCTTCAGGACACTGGTTGGGAGAATACATTGGGATACATTACTGAAGGACAAAGGGGTTCAGGAAGGCTGTACACTCTTGAAGAATGAGGACACAGGAGAAAGCCCCATCTGCCGAAAGCAGACCGATGAGGAAGAAGACCAGCCTGGCTGAACAGGGAGATATTGCTGAAACTGAGGGGAAAAAAAAAAAAGAATCTATCACCTGTGGAAAAAGGGACTGCCAAGCCACGAGTATATGGATGTTGTTACATTAGGCAGGGTGATAATTAGAAATGCAAAGGCACAGCTGGAACTTAATCTGACCACTTCCATAAAAAAATCTTTTAACAAATATATTAGCAATAAAAGGAAGGCCAAGGACAATCTTCACTCTTTACAGGATACTGGAAGAAACCTAGTGACCAAGGTGCACAGTGTACCCTGAGGCCATCAAGGTGTCAAGGGGTTGTCATGGTTAAAGCCGAGCTGGCAACCCAGAACCACACAGCTACTCACTCACTAGCCCCCTTCCTCCCCCTGCTCCCAGAGGGATGGGAAGGAAAACTGAAAGAATGTAACTCCCATGGGTTGAGATAAGAACAGCTCAGTAACTAAGGCATAACACAAAACCACTACAGCTGCCACCAATAATAATAATGATAAGGGAAATAACAAGGGGAGAGAACACAACAGCTCACCACACACCAACCAATACCCCGCCTGACCCGAGCAGTGATCTAGCCCTTCCGGATAACTGCCCCCAGTTTCTATACTGGGCATGACGTGCTGTGGTATAGAATACCTCTTTGGCTAGTTTGGGTCAGGCATCCTGTCTCTGCTTCCTCAGAGCTTACCCACCTCCCTGGCAGAACATGAGACCGACAAAGTCCTTGGTCAGAGTAAACATTACTGAGCAACAACTAAAAACACTGGTGTTATCAGCATTGTTCCCAGGCTGAAAGTCAAAAACCACAGCACTGCACCAGCTACTAAGAAGGAGAAAAATGACTGCTACTGCTGAACCCAGGACAGTATCCACCCCTTATTCCATACCATTCACACCATGCTCACATCTCACATTTTTTAACATATCATCACTTTTGTCTCATATATATATACATATATATATATACACATATATATATATATATATACACACACATACATCCACAGAAACACAAAGAGAAAGACAGATCATTCCTTAGTGCGTGGACAAATCCCTATAAAGGTGCTGAATTCATCCGGTCCATGATGTCAGGCTCCATCTCTTGTAACAGTCTTTCAGAGCAGGAGAGGCTGTGTGCAGTGTTGGATTGTTGCCTGCCGATGATACGGCAGAACCCGCCTGGTTTCATCAAAGTTCATTCTTTGTTGGAATAATGGTCGGAGGGAAGTCAGGGCCAGTCGCTGGTGACCTGAAGACATCTAGTCGGTGGACTATAAAAGTGCTACAGAGCAGGCAACAGCATACAATTGAGTTGGAATAGCTGCGCTGTCTGTTGCTTTGCCATTAGATCCAGAGATTTTTTTTTCCCTTTGAAGGTGCTGGATAGTGTTGAATAGGGCTCTGTAGGCATATGTCAAGCCCCAGCACATTGCCATGATTTGTTCCGCTCTGAAATAACCAAGATGACAACACACCTCATTTAAGTGTTTTACTATTTTTTCTGCATTTTGCACTTGTTCGGTGGGGAAGTTCCAAAGCACCGAAGGGGCCCACTGACCTAGATACTTGCCCATACTATCCCACACACCCTGCCACTCATGACTGTCCAGCCTCGGGGAAAATCTCTTGGTCCTCCTATATCGTCGTCTAACCCTAGACAAGACCCAAACCCGAACCTGCTTAACTTTTGAGTTCAGACGAAATGGTTATGGGCAAGACACACTCTGTATGCATGCCAACATGGTGACCCCCATCACAATCAGCAGGCAGGTCTCAAGGGTACACAAAGGCCATTCAAAACCTTCAGAACTCTCAAATGATGCTGTAAATAATCTGGTGGGGGGCCTGGGAAGGTAAGGGAATGTCTCTTTCACAGTTTGACCACCCAAGGAGGGGAAAAAAGATGTGTAATTCCTAAACACTTCCATTATATACCTCCCAAAGTACTGAGGTGTTGACCACACTGGGAATGCAAAACAGATCAGTTTCATGATTAATGAGTCTATTGCATTACAAGTCATTACCATAAAGTACAGTGAAACAAGAACCTTAGCCCAAGCCCTCCAGCTGATAAACACTAAAACAGCAAATACCGGCTGTAAGTAAAGTACGACATGCTGCAACTTCGAGATCAAGAGCAACAACTTTGAGAGCAAATATATCAGCGTTGTGATGAGTGATTGTTATTCCAAAACAATAAATTCCTATCAGAAATATGATTAGACAAACTCCAGTCAGATCTGTTGTTATCTCAACCCTTGGGCGCCACAAAGAACTGCGTGATTTAAACCCAGCTGGCAACTCAGAACCACGCAGTCGCTCACACGCTCCCAGAGGGATGGGAGGAGAATTGAAAGAATGTAACTCCCACGGGTTGAGATAAGAACAGCTCAGTAACTAAGGCATAACACAAAACCACTACAGCTGCCACCAATAATAATAATAATGATAAGGGTAAAAAGAAGGGAAGAGAATACAATCGATCACCACACACCAACCAATACCCAGCCCGACCTGAGAAGTGACCTAGCCCTTCTGGGAAACTGCCCCCAGTTTCTATACTGGGCATGACATGCCGTGGTATGGAATACCTCCTTGGCTAGTTTGGGTCAGGTGTCCTGACTCTGCTTCCTCAGTGCTTACCCTCCTCCCTGGCAGAAAATGAGACTGACAAAGTCCTTGGTCAGAGTAAACATTACTGAGCAACAACTAAAAACATCGGTGTTATCAGCATTGTTCCCAGGCTGAGAGTCAAAAACACAGCACTGCACCAGTTATTAAGAAGGAGAAAAATGACTACTACTGCTGAAGCCAGGACAGGAGTGGAACCCATTTATACTTCTGGACTGACAGGAGGATCCCAAGAGTTGACTCTACTGGAGGCTGAAATCAGCCTGACTGGAAGGGAATGGCAAAAGCACCCCATTGTTACTGGTCCAGAGGCTCCATGCAACCTTGGCGTAGACTACCTCAAGAGAGGGTACTTCAAAGACCCAAAAGGGTACCGATGGTCTTTTGGTATTGCTGCTTTGGACACAGAGGAAATTAAGCAGCTGTCCACCTTGCCTGGTCTCTCAGAGGAACCTTCTGGTGTAGGGTCAAAGAAAATGTACCAATCACAAACACAACAGTGCACCAGTGGCAATATCGCACCAACAGAGACTCCCTGATTCCCATCCATAAGCTGATCCATAGACTGGAGAGCCAAGGAGTGATCAGCAGGACTCGCTCACCCTTTAATAGCCCCATAGGGCCAGTAAAAAAGTCTAATTGAGAGTGGAGACTAACAGTAGACTATTGTTGTCTGAATGAAGTTATGCTTATGTAGCAGCATTAGGTAGCAGGTAATTATGACAGCATTCTGAGTCTTTGGTTGAAGAAATATTTGAGCTTTAATGTTCCTTGCATCCTAACACTAGAGATACAATACCAGAATCTCAGTAATTAGTAGTGCCAGTTCAAGTGATTAATCTTGTATAGGTCAGTGGTACCATTTTTTGTTAAAAGGCATTGCTCATTGTGAGAAAAGTTAGACAAATTATGAACTCTAGCTGGACAGCATCAGATAATATTTAGTGCTCTTTCTCTAGAGGAGGAATTGCTTGGATAATACAACACAGATAATGCAGGGAAAATCAAAGATGCCCATAGGCAAAGAAGGAAAAGAAAACATGACTGTCTCACAGATATGTCAATGAATTTACATTTTATATGCTTTTATTATAGAACTTAGGTTCTGCTGCTTTTAATCAAAGAATGAAAACAGTCTTAGTGTCATGAAAATGTGTTGTATTTTGGGGTGCATGTGTTTTTTCTTTTTCCCCTAATAGAACAACTATTTTAAAAGTCAGATTTTGGTGTAGTCTGAAATGCTCTCACTTCTAGTTTTGTTATCAGTGATAGCTTGCAATGATTATTTCTAGAAAATGTACATGTTGTCTTAAACTGTATCTCCTTTCCTTTTCAACTTCAAGAAAGGTTAAACCACTTCTGGCATGCTTCCAATAGAAGTTTTTGGGGTGAGAGATTGCTTGTCTTTCAGTTTCTCAAAAGAATATGAACTTTTCTCAAGCTGATTATGATTGGTTTTGCCCTATAATAGCTGTTACAGTATTCATTTTAGCAGATCAGAAAAATGTCAGCTGAGCTGCTAGAAATGTGTATAAGACTTATGTATCTTGTATGACTTTTCCTACAATCTTCAAAAACTAAATTAGCTTTTTAAAACTATGACAAACAAGTTCTCTGAACTTAAAGTGCTGCTGGTAGATGTTGCAGTGTAATGAGTTCTGCAGTGATGTCTTATGTGGGGTTGGGGGGGGTTGGGGTTTTATTTATCTCAATAATTCTTGAAGAAAGGGTAAAAGGTATTAAACTACATAGCATTTTAAACACTTGGAAAAGCAACTGCAGTCTGTCATGTAATGTGGAATATGTGTGCGTGTACTAAAATTGAAAGCAACCACCAAAAAAACTTTTTAATTTGAAATTTAGTTAGTTTTCCTAAATTCTGTATTGTTTTGCGCCGTTTTATACTTTGGTTTCAGGACAGCAGTTTGAAGAAATATCATTCAGTTCAATTGTGCTTGCATGTTACACTGCTTTGTTGGGTCTGTAAGTTGGTAGGATGTTTTTCAAAAGCTGAATCTGTTCCTTGTACAGACTGCACAGACACCACTAAGGGGGTGCTGTGTTGGGGGAAGTTTGGAAAGAGCATTAATAGTAACGTCAAAATAAGTTATTCTTGTGGAGCATCACTCACCAGCAGGCAAATATACTGTTTGAAGACCAAGACTATTTTCAGGGTGCTTGGCTTCAGTTGTGATAGCTCATACTGCTGCTTTGTACCATTTTTCAAATCATGTGAAAATTGCTAAAATTCAGAGTAAATGTAGGAGCATTTAAAGTGAAATTTTGAAATTTTCTTCCATAGTTCCCCTTCTATTTGCAAGGAGATGATAGATGGAAGTTTTGTTTTAAACACATGCATGTGTATAACTGTGTACCTTAAATAATTCCACCCTTCTTCCTAGGGTTAGCATCTGAATTACTAGGGTTCAACCTGTATTACTGCTCATGTGCTAGAGGGTCACAGGTAATCCCATGACAGAGATTAGAGGTTAATATTCACTTTTAATAACTCAGGATTGCTTAATTTGTTTGTGTTAGGGAGAAGGAAGGCTGCTCTCTATTACTGGTCTTTACCCCTTAGCTTGCCAGTAGTTTTGTGTTTGCAGTAAAATGTGGGGGGGCTGGAGGAGGAGAGTTCTGTTACTGTTTGATGAATGCATTAGCTAAAGTACTGTAGCAAAAAAAGCTGGCTACAATTAAATCCTGAGGCAGGGTGTATCTGGGCCATGCTTAGGTAATAATGAGAAGTAATGACTGTTAAATTTTGACTAGGACAGCACTAGACAAGTGAAGCAAAAATAAAAAGCCAAGTACATATATATTCCAGTGAAGTTACATCTGCAAAAGCAAATTGCAAGGAAGGGACGCTTTTTTGGTTGTAAATTGATTTGGTGCAGCAAACTGCTAGTAGCTGTGTTGAAAAGAAGTTGAAAAGGAAAACTATTACTAAGGTAGCTTGCTATAGTAGTTTTCCAGAAAGCCATAATGTCATGGTTTAAGCCCAGGTGGTAATTTGGAACCACACAGATGCTTGCTTACTCCCCCGAGTTCTCCCCCCACTTTCGGAGGGGATGGGGAGGAGAATCAAAAGAAAGTAACTCCCAAGGGTTGAGATAAGAACAGTCCAGTAACTAAGGTATAACACAAATCACTACTGCTGCCACCAATAATAATAATGACAAGGGAAATAACAAGGGAAGAGAATATGAAACTAAAAGGGGAGAAGGAAAAGAAAACAATAAACACAAGTGATGCACAATACAACTGATTACCACCTGCCAACCGATGCCCAGCCCAGCCCAAGCAGTAAACTGTCTGGGCCTTCCAGGTAATTCCCCCCAGTTTATATACTGGGCATGACGTGCTGTGGCATGGAATACCCCTTTGGCTAGTTTGGGTCACGTGTCCTGTCTCTGCTTCCTCCCAGCTTCCCGTGCACCTCAGTGGCAGAGCTTGAGACTGAAAAGTCCTTGACTGGAGTAAGCATTACTTAGCAACAACTAAAACACTGATGTGCTATCAGCACTGTTCTCAGACTAAAGTCAGAACCACAGCACTGCACTAGCTACGAAGGAGAAAAATAACTTACAGCTGAACCCAGGACACATAATTTTCAAAATACTTAATTTTCAATACCCTAATTTTTATTGTGGGCACTGCTCAAGAGATGTGGCTAGAATGCTGCAGACAGTTTGGTGTGATGAAAAAAGTAGGTTTTTAGTTTCCTCTTTATATAATACTTCTTTCTTTTGGACACTTCCTTGTAATGTTTTTTAGAAAGTTCAATAGGTCTGTTGTCTTCGTTGTTGCTGCTGTTTTACAAGTATTACTTCAAAAGCAAGTCAAGCATTGCTTTATCTCGGAAGTAGATCATGCAAGTTGTTAGGCTGCCTGACGCTGACCTGTTTCTTATTCTACCTTGACTTCAGCAAAGCATTTGACACAGTCTCCCACAGCATCCTCACGGCTAAATTGAGGAAGTGTGGACTGGATGATCAGGTAGTGAGGTGGACTGCGAACTGGCTGAAGGAGAGAAGCCAGAGAGTTGTAGTCTATGGGGCTGAGTCTTGTTGGAGGCCTGTAACTAGTGGAGTGCCTCAAGGGTCAGTACTGGGACCGGTATTATTTAATATATTCATCAACGATTTAGATGAGGGAATTGAGTGTACTCTCAGCAAGTTTGCTGATGTCACTAAGCTGGGAGGAGTGGCTGACATGCCAGAAGGCTGTGCTGCCATCCAGTGAGACCTGGAGAGTTGGGCAGGGAGTAACTTGATGAAATATAACAAGGGAAAGTGTAGAGTCCTGCATCTGGGCAGGAACAACCCCAGCTTGCAGTATAGGTTGGGAAACGACCTGTTAGAGAGCAGTGTAGGGGAGAGGGACCTGGGGGTCCTAGTGGACGACAGGATGACCATGAGCCAACACTGTGCCCTTGTGGCTAAGAAGGCCAATGGCATCCTGGGGTGTATTAGAAGGGGGTGGTTAGTAGGTCGAGAGAGGTCCTCCTTCCCCTCTACTCTGCCCTGGTGAGACTGCATCTGGAATATTGTGTCCAGTTCTGGGCCCCTCAGTTCAAGAAGGACAGGGAGCTGCTGGAGAGAGTCCAGTGCAGGGCAACTAAGATGATTAAGGGAGTGGAGCATCTCCCTTATGAGGAAAGACTGAGGGAGTTGGGTCTCTATAGTTTGGAGAAGAGGAGACTGAGGGGTGACCTTATTAGTGTCTATAAATATATAAAGGGGGAGTGTCACGAGGATGGAGCCAGGCTCTACTCAGTGGCAAACAATGATAGGACAAGGGGTAATGGGTACAAAGTGGAACACAAGAGGTTCCACTTAAACTTGAGAAGAAACTTCTTCTCAGTGAGGGTGACAGAACACTGGAACAGGCTGCCCAGGGAGGTTGTGGAGTCTCCTTCCCTGGAGACATTCAAAACCCGCCTGGACACATTCCTGTGTAACATTATCTAGGTGTTCCTGCTCCGGCAGGGGGATTGGACTAGATGATCTTTCGAGGTCCCTTCCAATCTCTAGCATACTGTGATACTGTGATACATATTAGAATTTTAAACGTAATTGAGAAATAATTCTTAGGCTGAAAGTTTCCATTCAACTTCTTTTTGAATAGGTAGGTAGTCCTGTTAGGCAAGAGATTTTTTTGTGGTATTGACACAAAGATGTTTGCTTTGAACTGCTGCAGTCTTCAAATAGCTTGGTTCATAGGATACCAGGTTGGAAGGCATCTCAAAGATCATTTAGTCCAACCTTTCTTGCTAAAGCATGACCTAGACTAGATGCTCCTGCACCCTGTTCAGCCCAATCTTAAGTGTGTCCAGTGTTGACGAGTCTACCACATCCCTGGGGAGATTATTCCAATGTATGATTGTTCTCTTTGTGAAAAATTTTCCACTCATGTCAAACTGGAATCTCCCTGGGAGTAACTTGCACCTATTACCCCTCCTCTGTTCCATGTGACTCCTTGTAAAAAGGGAGTAAGTGAGTCTCTGTTTTCTTTGTAGCTACCCTTTAAATATTGGAACATGTTGATAAAGTCTCCCCTGAGCTTTCTTTTCTCTAGGCTGAAGAAACCCAGATCTCTCAGTCTTTCCTCAAAAGGCAGGCTTCCCAGTCCTTTGATAATCCTTGCGGTCCTTCTCTGGACCCTCTCCAGCCTGTTCGCATCTTTTTTGTGTAGTGGGGACTGAACATGGTATTCTAGGTGTGGCCTGACAGGCACCAAGTAGAGTGGGATAATGCTATCTTTCTCTCTGGCTGGTGATGCCCTTGTTGATGTAACCCAGCATCCTCTTGGCTTTCTTTGCTGCAGTGGCACACTGTTCACTCATATTGAGCTGCTTGTCTACCAGGACCCCCAATTCCCTTTTCCACAGAGCTGCTCCCCAGCCAAGCAGATCCCAGCCTTTGCTGCACTCTTAGATTGTATTTACCAACAGTCTTGGATTGTGCAACCCCTATTTTTGACAGGTTGCCAATTTGAAAAGGAACTATTCACCACCACTTGGCAAGACCATAACACGATGGTTTATACAGGAAGAGGCTGTAGGAAACCATATCGAAAGCCTTGGAGAAATCCAGGTACACAATGTCTACCACTCACCCCACACCAACTGAGCAGGTTACTTTGTCTTAGAAGGCAGTCAGGTTTGTCAAGCATAATTTGACCTTGGTGAATCCGTGCTGGCTTTTCCCAATCATGTGCTTCACTTGACTTGTGATAGCCCCCAGGAGGGTTTGCTCCTTAAGTTTCCTGGTGACTGAAGTAATACTGATGGACCTATAATTTCCAGGATCCTCCTTTAAGCCCTTCTTGTAGCTAGGGGTGATGTTTGCCTTCTTCCAGTCTTCTGGGATGTCCCCTGATCTCCATAGCTTCTCAAAGATTGTGGAGAGTGGCTGTCAGGGTCCAACTGGAGAAAAACCCAGTGTTGGAAGTATTTTGTTTGTGATCCCCTGAGTGAAATTAAGATGCAAGCGAGGTCAAGTACTGCAATTGGTCAGTTTGTTTATTATAAAAAGCTGATTATTATAGAAAAGATAGCGATAGGACATGTCAGAAAAAAAGATAGAAATTAAGCAAGTGTTCGGAGCGCAGAGAGAGATAGTCGCCATCATGGATCCAGCGGCCTCCCAAGGGTTCATAGTCATTGTCTTCGATGGTGGGAGCCCTCCAGGGTATGTAGTTGTCATCACAGGTGGGTGGCCACCACAGCAATTACCTTTTTCCCCTTTTATTATGTGTTGGGGGGAGCACCTCTGTTCTTAATGTCATGTACTGCACATTCCAGGTGGAGCATGTGCATCCAGTTTCACTGGTCTTGCAGCCAGCTCTTCAACTGCACATGTCTGCCAGCAATCCTCGAGATAATGGACTGTGGAGTCTAATCTCTGCTCCTCCCACCCATCTCTCAGACAATGGAAGGTGGTGTCTTAAGTCTACTCCTCCCACCCATCTCTCAGACAGTGGGCAGTGGAGTCCCATCTCAGCTCCTCATACCCATCTTGGAGATACGGGACCTCAGCTTCTCATACCAATCTTTGAGACAATGGATGGTGGAGTCTGATTTCAGTTCAGTCTCTCACAGCCTCCTTGCAAGGATGTCAGCCAGCTCTCTTAACACTCTCAGGTGGATATTGTCAGGCCCCATCAATTTATAGAGGTCAAGCTCCTGTAGTTCATGTAGCAACTTTTCCTTCACTGACAGTGGATCTGTGTCTGTGTCAACCTGGATTTTGGAACTGAGGACTTGGGGCCCAACAGTCCTGGTAAAGACGAAGGTGAAGAAAGTGTTGAGAACCCCTGCCTTTTCAGCGTTGTTGGTGACTAATTCCTGCCTCCTGTTTAACAGCAGGTTGATATTTTCCTTTTGTTTCTGCTTGTTGTTTATGCACCTGAAGAACCCTTTATTGCAGGTTTTGACATCACTGGCCAGTTTCAATTGGAGCTGAGCTTGTGCTTTTCTAACTGCATCTCTGCACACCCTGGCAATTCCCTTGTAGTTCTCAATAGGAATTTGTCCACTTTTCCATCTCTGGTATGCTTCTCTTTTAGTTTTGAACAGAATCAGAAGCTCGTAGTTAAGCCAAGGGGGTTGGTAGGGCTTCCACAATCACAGAAGTTGACTTATATACATTCCAGGTTCTCCTTAACATAGACTGTGATGACTCCTCCTCTTCTTACCTGCCTGTCTTTAGGGAAAAGCCTATAGCCATCCATCACGATCCTCCAGTCATGTGACATGTCCCACCATGTTTCAGTTATTCCTATGATACTATAGCTTTCTGACTGGGCATGGCGCTCCAGTTCCTCCTGTTTGTTTACCAGACTTTGTGCATTGGTATACATAGACTTCAGTTGGTGTTGTGGCTTTGTTGTGGTTTAAGCCCAGCTGGCAACTCAGACCCACGCAGCCGCTCGCACACTCCCCCCACCACCTTCTTCTTCCCCGTTCTCCCAGAGGGAGGGGGAGGAGAATCAAAAGAATGTAACTCCCTCGGGTTGAGATAAGAACAGTCCAGTAACTAAGGTATAACACAAATCACTACTGCTGCCACCAATAATAATAATGACAAGGGAAATAACAAGGGAAGAGAATACAACAGCTCACCACACGCCGACTGATACCCAGCCCGACACAAGCAGCAATCTAGCCCTTCCGGGTAACTGCCCCCAATTTATATACTGGTCATGGCGTGCTGTAGTATGGAATACCTCTTTGGCTAGTTTGGGTCAGGTGTCCTGTCTCTGCTTCCTCCCAGCTACTAAGGAGACAAATGAATGCTACTGCTGAACCCAGGACAGTATCCACCCCTTATTCCATACCGTTCATATCATGCTCACATCTCACATTTTTCAACATACCATCACTCTTGTCTCATATATATATATACACACACACATCCACACAAAAAGAGAGAGATCATTCCTTAGTGCATGGACCAATCCCTATAAAGCTGCTGAGTTCATCCGGTCCATGAACCTAAGTTCTATAATAAAAGCATATAAAATGTAAATTCATTGACATATCTGTGAGACAGTCATGTTTTCTTTTCCTTCTTTGCCTATGGGCATCTTTGATTTTCCCTGCATTATCTGTGTTGTATTATCCAAGCAATTCCTCCTCTAGATAAAGAGCACTAAATATTATCTGATGCTGTCCAGCTAGAGTTCATAATTTGTCTAACTTTTCTCACAATGAGCAATGCCTTTTAACAAAAAATGGTACCACTGACCTATACAAGATTAATCACTTGAACTGGCACTACTAATTACTGAGATTCTGGTATTGTATCTCTAGTGTTAGGATGCAAGGAACATTAAAGCTCAAATATTTCTTCAACCAAAGACTCAGAATGCTGTCATAATTACCTGCTACCTAATGCTGCTACATAAGCATCATCTCAGGAGCAGCAATTTTGATCCTCTCCTCTTACATAAGAGGGCAGGCAAAGCACTTGCTTTATTGCCCCTTTCTCTTCCTGTACAGTCCAGTGTCAGTACCTTTTCTTTAAATGCTTTTATTTGTACAGTTCAGCAAAAGGTGAAAAGAAGACAACATACTCATCTTGTTGTGGACACCTGAAGTAGCCTAAAAAAGAGGGTTTGGGTACAACACAACCAGCCTTTTTTCACCTCTTTCAAAAAAGCCTGCTTGAAACCAAAAGGCAGGAGGAAATCTTCAGACACCTAAGTCTAAATTATAACCTTTCTGTCTTTCCCTCATCCTTTCTGAATATACTCAAGACTGGTAGAAAACCAATACATACTGTACATATAATGAAACAGACACTGTACAAAACTTACTTTTCAGTGAACTATTCACCTGCATTTGTCCATTTACCCTATCCCACCTTGTCACATTATGTCCTCCTTTTACTCTACTCTTGCATTGCTGTCTTCAACCAAACAACTCTATCCTGTGGTGTAATTTCCTCCAAACATCAAAAGAAATTATAAACACTATCAAGATTAGAATTGGAAGAACTCTAGATCTAAAACAACAGACCAAAACAAATCAAGCTACAGAATAAAGATGCTGTTATTATGATGTATACAGAAAGGGAATATTCAGTATTTGCTGTTGAAATACATTTGTCCTCTTTTAGATACTTAATTCTGTTATCCAAAACAGAATTCCTACTTTTATAAATCCTTCTTTCAAAATGTGCCATATAAGCCTTACTCCCCCTGCTTCAAGTATTTTTATATTGTTTATATATTATGCATATAAAAACAGTAAAATGAAAACAGCATTATTTGATAAAAGGTATTCTTGATTAAGAAACTATACATTACATAAACTGTCATTTTTCAATTGGAAAAAACACCCCAACCAAAACAACCACCAAAACCAACAACACTAAACAAAGACAGGAATGCATGAGACTGCACAAAAGTTACAAGAGCATCACAGAACTATGGAAGAAAAGAAGCTAAAGTGATGGACAAAGCAATAACGATGACCTTTTCAGTCCTTTTGAAGCAAAACTACTTCTCTACCATGCAAAAAAAAAAAAAAAGAAAAATCACTGGAGTGATGATAAAATAAAATGAACTGACAATGCTAACCTGCAATAGTAGCCATGCAGTAATATATACTAAGAATGAATACCATGCTCTCAGGATGGGATTTCTATATGAAAAAACACTTTCATGTATCTTGGCAAACCAATGTAAAGTCTACAGAGAATATCTTCCGGGACATGTAGTAAAGACGCTTCTCACACCCCCAGCCCTTGAGTCACATAGCTACATTTATACAGCAGCATATGCTAAATCTGATTTGGTATGAAAGTATGACACAACTAAGAAGTTAGCCTGTATTATATTTTATAGACACCGACTCTGGATATTCTCAATATATTCAAGAGGATATTTAAGAAAAATCCACAAAAGCAATATTTATTTTCAAACTATTTTGCAAGAAAAGCAAGATAGCTTACAGAGAGACAAATGCTGCATGCTTGCACCTGTTAATTTTTCAAACCCCAACAAATAACTGTTGACTAAAACCAGAGTATGATTTGGGGAGATGACAGAAGACAGACTTAAAGAATAACATCACTGACAAGCATTAAAAGCAAGTGTTCTATCAGAATCAATAATTCTTTTCAGTAGTCTTAGGTTTAGCTACACAGAATATCAATTTGAGCAAAACAAAAGTTTAACCCATTAAAACTAAAAACTATTAATTTCTGCAATGTCTTTGAAAAGCATCTGAAATGACAGTTCACCGTTATTTTAATAAACCAGAAGTCCAAGGAAGGTCATGAATTTGAAGAGCCGCTTCCAGAAAGAACGGAAGTAACAGACACTAAATGCCAAACTCCTAAAAGTAAAAGTTCATAGGTAAAATTATTTAAGCAAATACAATGCAAGTAGGCTTTTTTTTTTTATTAAAGAAAACTGAACTACTCAATCTGATTGAGACGTGTAAAAAACATTCATCTTATTCATCACCACTAATATAAAGCAAAGGGAACAAAGAGTATTAAACTCTCCCAAGGGCTGCAGTTCCCGACAGAAAATCTAGTCCTACGTGGGCTCCTCTCTAACGGCCAGAAGCCTGCTCCAGTGTGTGCTCTCTACAGTCTAAAGCTTCATTCAGGACAAATCCACCTGCTCTGGTGTCCTGGGTTCAACTGTAACAGTTATTTTTCACCTTCCTAGTAGCTGGTGCTACTGAGTTACTGGCTGGGCATGAACCATGACATCTGGCATGGGGCTTTCCATGGGCTGGAGGACAGATATCTGCTCCAGGGTGGTCTTCTCCACAGGCTGCAGGGGATTCTCCATTCTGGCACCTGGAACACCTCCTCCCCTTCCTTCTTCACTGACCTTGGTGTCTGCAGAGCCATTTCACCCCTTCTTAAATGTTATCACAGAGGTGTCATCAGCTTTACTGATTGATTCATGTTTGGCCAGCAGTAGGTCCATTTTGGAGCCAGCTGGAACTGGCTTTGCCCAGCACAGGGGCAGCCCATGGTCTCTTCTGATAGAGGCCACCCCTGCAGTCTCCTCATTACCAAAACCTTGCCACATAAACCCAATACAACTCTCTTCATACATAGATGGGAATACTTCTGTAATTATGCTTGGGGAAACTTTGTTTTAACTCACTCTTAGGTTTCTTGAAAGCAGGAACTTCGAATAGTGGCTTTCAATTTATCTTTTTAATCTTCCGTGGAAGGTATGAGTTTATACAGCAAATTCAAGCCTGATGACAAAGAGGTGGCTTTACTTACCTATCTTTTGTGGTCCAGAGACTATTAAATCAAGACAATTAAATCCACAGAAATTACAGTCTTGTATTAACATCAGCTTTCAAGAACATAATCAATGATAAGGGACCCTGGCACAAGAAGCCACTTTCTGCTTACTGGAAAAACGAAGTACAGTGCACCCCAGCCACTTTACAGATAAGCTCTACTGAGCACACACTTTTTTACCAACAGGTAAGGCCTACTCAAGTGCTCCGTGTCTTTCTCTACAGGAAACATAGGAAGAGCAAAGAAATGAGAAAACAGATTGCTATTCAACTGACACCAACGTTTCACTTCTGCATTCCCTGTTCTACCTGAAGCTTGTGCTGCAGTTGAGCTGTAACTACCCTTCCTTGCTTATTAAGCTTTCTTAATGCTAGCTAACAACTATGTACTTTCTCCTATTGAAGTTTGCAACAGTGCTTTCAAGAACACTACAAAAAATGCTTTTCTTAAAGTCAGTTTCTCAGAGCATTGCTATAAAGTTTTTATGCTTATATTTACTTGCTATCTAGATAAACATTATCTGTGATATTTCACCTAGAACTACTGGAAACATTAAAGAACAGTGATTTCAAGTAAATAAACTGCAGAGTAGACTCCACTGCAATTACCACACAGAAATTCTAACATCAAGCAGCAAGATAATAGTGTTTATGTCAGCCTACAATTTTCACCATGCCTGGCAATAGCACAGATTTATAGCTTCAGAGGTTGCTAACATAGCCAAGGAAAGTCCAAACGGTGCAATAAGAAGTTCTTAAACTGCGAAAA
Source organism: Pezoporus wallicus (assembly GCF_028554395.1). Taxonomy (NCBI): domain Eukaryota; kingdom Metazoa; phylum Chordata; class Aves; order Psittaciformes; family Psittacidae; genus Pezoporus; species Pezoporus wallicus. Next base: position 26,581 of record NW_026636196.1, on the reverse strand, counting down.
TACAAGAGATTCACTTCTACTTGTGGCCAAACAGAACTTCAGGCTCGGCACCTGCAGCAATGGAAAGATTTCCGGACATCTACCAGCCAGATGAAGAGACTCACAGGTGAAAAGGAACACAGGAGCATGGCAAATTGGCTATTTCTTTCCCACATGCTTCAGAAATACTTTTTCACAGCTAGTCACAGGGAACAGAAGACAGCTACAATTCCTTACCACAGTGCTAGTCAGTGTATACAATCTAAGGTTTAGTTAGCCCCTTCTCTTAGTCCTCCTATTGCTGAGAATACAAGTTTTTCAAAACTTCTGCAATTCATGGTAAGAGTTCCTTTAAAACAATATAAAGCAAAATACATGAGGCTGTGTATTTCTATAAAGCCAGCCCTGATCCACTACTTCACTTTACTTTTCAAAGTAGTGATAGTGGCTACCATATACCCAGCTATAATTAATTGGGATCAGAACTGTCACCCTGGAGCAACAACTATGGAAGCTTACACAGACATCAAAGAGGGGAAAATGGCCTTACTAGATTTGTAAACAGTCATATTATTTAAATAACATCCAAAGATTCATTGTTACCTACTCTATCACCAATGCTGCTGCCTAGATTTGTCACTGTATCTGCCTACATCACTCCTTTTCTACCTACTTTTGAAAGTCTGACCTTCTCTGTGGTTTCTTCCCAGCAGCAATTCTAAATTACTTTAACTTGTTTTGTTTCTCTTAGAATCATAGAATAGTTAGGGTTGGAAAGGACCTTAAGATCATCAAGTTCCAACCCCACTGCCATGGGCAGGGACACCTCACACTAAACCATGTCACCCAAGGCTTCGTCCAACCTGGCCATGAACAACACCAGGGATGAAGCATTCACAACTTCCTTGGGCAAACCATTCCAGTGCCCCACCAACCTCACAGTAAAGAGCTTCTTCCTTATATCTAACCAAAACTTCCCCTGTTTAAGTTTGAACCCGTTACCCCTTGTCCTATCACTACAGTCCCTAATGAAGAGTCCCTCCCCAGCATCCTCATAGGCACCCTTCAGATACTGGAAGGCTGCTATGAGGTATCCACACAGCCTTCTCTTCTCCAGGCTGAACAGCCCCAACTTTCTCAGCCTGTCCTCATACGGGAGGTGCTCCAGTCCCCTGATCATCCTCATGGCCTCCTCTGAAATTGTTCCAACAGTTCCATGTCCTTTTTATGTTGAGGACACCAGAACTGCACACAATACTCCAAGTGAGGTCTCACGAGAGCAGAGTAGAGGGGCAGGATCACCTCCTTCGACCTGCTGGTCACGCTCCTTTTGATGCGGCCCAGTATACGGCTGGCTTTCTAGGCTGCGAGTGCATGCTACCGGCTCATGTTAAGTTTCTCATAGACCAACCCCCCCAAAGTCCTTCTCCACAGGGCTGCTCTGAATCTCTTCTCTGCCCAACCTGTAGCTGGGCCTAGGATTGCTCCAACCCAGGTGTACAACCTTGCACCTGGCATTGTTAAACTTCATAAGGCTGGCATTGGCCCACCTCACAAGCGTGTCAGGTTCCCTCTGGATGGCATTCCTTCCCTCCAGGGTATCAACCAAACCACATGATGGTGTCATCAGCAAACTTGCTGAGGGCACGCTCAATCACACTGTCCTTGTAGCCAACAAAGACGTTGAACAAGTCCGGTCCAACACTCATCCCTGAAGGACACCACTCGTTACTGGTCTCCAGCTGGATGTCGAGCTATTGACCAAAACTCTTTGTGTGCGGCCATCCAGCCAGTTCTTTATCCACCAAGCGGTCCATCTGTCAAATTGATGTCTCTCCAATTTAGAGACAAGGTTGTCATGTGGGAAAGTGTCAAATGCTTTGCACAAGTCCAGGTAGGTGACATCAACTGCTTTGCCCTTGTCCATCAGTTCTGTAGCCCCATCACAGGAGGCCTCCCAGTCAGTCAGGATTTCCCCTTAGTGAAACCATACTGGCTGTCACCAAGCACCTTGTTGTTTTTCATGTGCCTTGGCATGCCTTCCAGGAGAATCTGCTCCAAGATTTTGCCAGGCACAGAGGTGAGACTAACAGGTCTGTAATTCCCAGGGTCATCCATTTTCCCCTTCTTGAAAATGGGGGTTATATTTCCCTTTTTCCAGTCGTCAGGACCTTCGCCTGACTGCCATGATTTTTCAAATATGATTGACAGTGGTTTAGCAACTTTGTTCGCCAGCTCCTTCAGGACCTGCAGATGGATTTCATCAGGTCCCATGGACTTGTGCATATTCAGGTTCTTAAGACAGTCTTGAACCAGATCCTCTCCTACAGTGGGCCTAAGTTCTTCATTCTCACAGTCCCTGCGTCTGCCTTCCAAGACTTGGGTGGGGTGGTCAGAGCCTTCGCCAGTGAAGACTGAGGCAAAGAAGTCATTAGGAACCTCAACCTTCTCCAAATCCATTGTAGCCAGTTCTCCTGATAGCTTCTGGAGAGGGCCCATGTTGTTCCTAGTATGTGTTTTATTCACTACGTACCTATAGAATCCCTTCCTGTTATCTTTCACATCCCTAGCCAAGTTTAATTCTAACTGGACCTTAGGTTTCCTAACCTGGTCCCTGGCTTCCCAGACAACATCCCTGTATTCTTCCCAGGCAGCCTGTCCTTGCTTCCACCTTTATAAGCCTCTTTTTTTCCCCTCAAATTTTCCTCAGCCGCTCCTTATCCATCCAAGGAGGTCTCCTGGCCCTCCTGCTGCACTTCTAGTCAGAACACAACACTCCTGAGCTTGTAGCAGGTGATCCTGGAGTATCAACCAAGAGTCTTGGCCCCCCCTTGCCCTCTAGGGCAGTATCCCATGGAACCTTACTAAGCAGGTTCCTGAAGAGACCAAAGTCTGCTCTCTTGAAATCCAGGGCAGTGAGCTTGCTGCACTCTCTTTTCTTATTCCTGAAGATGTCTAACTCTTCCTGAATGGAATAGGTTTACTAAAAGCTTAGTAATGATAATTTCCCATCAATACTAGCTATTTTGTTACTGATTTTCCCTGGTTATAGTTTTAGAGATCTGTCTGCAGTCACAGCTAGCTTAAAGAATTCTCCTCCTAGTGAAAATCATTTAGAGTTCTGGAAAACTTGAAGAAGGGTGTGTGGAGAACACAACACACAACACCAACAAACAAAAACCACAACAACAGAGGCAACTCATAATAAGGTACCCCATAACTATCAAACATCTTTCACAAAAGTTATTTTAATAATGAAAATAGACTGGACAGAAAACAGGCTAAATTCTTTAATAATGGGAACCTTCATCCTTCATTTACAAAAATAGTGTTTCCTGATAGCAAGTGACAAGCATACAAATAGGTTTTCTGAGATCTGTCTGTGATTAGGCTACTGGATTAATGACTGATACAAGCCTAGGGGAAAAAAAAAAAAAAATCCTTTTAAAACTTTATTAATGCGTTAAAATGTGCTAAGCAGCACATTTAGGATTAAACAAAAAAAAACACACACAAAAAAAAAAACAACCAAAAAAAAACCAGAAAAAAAAAACTACCACACACACAAAAAAAAACCAAACTCACTTCACAGGCAACTATAACGTTTTAAGTAATTTGCATCTTCCTGATATTTACTTATAATAAAGTTGTCTGGATGGTTTGTTTTTTTTTTTTGTATAGTTTGATAAGCAGTATTATTCCTACATTATCTTTAGCTAGGTGGCTCATTTCAAGTAGTAAAAAAACTTCCTAAATACAAAGTCATCAGAGTTGGCCCCAACACGTTAATGTTTATTGGTGGTCTTACTTATAACTCTCTAAAAGTTCAGAAGACTAGCTTTGTTCACACTGTTTTATTTTGTTCATGTTCCTGTACTCAACTGGCAAGGCTTGCTATGGATTTGGTTCATTTGGGGTTTTGTTGTTGTTATTTGGGTTTGAGTTTTGGGTTTGTTTTGTTTTTTTTTAATATAAATAATCAGGAATATTTTGCTACTTACTAGAAGAAGCCCAAAATTTGTTTGCTAACTAGACAAGCACCATCTTTACTGGAAGCAGAAATCTAACAACAAAAAACCCCTTACAAATTATTAACAAGATTAAAAGTTTACTGACTGTCTAGATATAATAGGGAAGCTTAACATTTAAAAAAAAAAAAAATCCACAGAAGTTGTTAAAGTTTCTTTAGTTTTACTGCTCATAGGTTTCCTAGAGATTTGCACCTAATATCACCTAAACACTTCCTCTTCCCACCCCATTACTCACTATGCTACATGCAAGCTTAATGGCCAGCACATGCTGAGTGACTGTCTGGCCACTACATTATTCTTGGATTTCCTCAGTTGGGGCAATTACTTAGATCTATCCCCTCTATCCAAGTGGCTGTTTTCATGAAGCCCACAGAACTCAGTTTTCTTTATGACCTCTGACTGATGGAATCAACTAACAGGTTCAAAAGACTGCGATCAGAAGGACGAGGAGACAGATGGGTAAACTGACAGCATGATCACAAACACTTCTATTTGTAAGTTTGCCCTGCCTTCTTAAATCTGTAGCATTCATCATATTCCCAGTTTTAGAAATATTAAGTTCAACAAATATCTGCTGCACTAGGAAGTTATCAGTATTCTAGAATCAGAATTTAATTTCACCCCAAGTTCACTGTTTTCCTCATCTCGTAGCAGGGAAGTTCTAACCAGGCTTTTCCAACCAAGTGAACCCTCTAAACATCCTAGAACACCAGCAATCAACATTAGAGGGGAGAATTTTTATTTTTAATTAAGACGACAGCTGGGAAAACTGTACTTTCACTTTGGAAAAAAGCAAACATGAAGTCAACACTTTCCATTATACTGCTTTGACAACTAAACATAAAAAGGAAGCCTCATTAGAATTAACAGTCCACTGTTCCAACTTTAGAGATAGCCTAGTTTGGGGTTTACATAGCATATATTATGCATGAATGCCCTGCACTTCATAGACACAAGTTTAATATTTCAATCTAATCTGTTTTACCTTTTGACATTTCAGACAAATTTTGAGGAAAAAGAGTAATAGATGCTGATAGAGCTTAAATAGTATTAAAACTGTATTATGTAAAGTATATACACATGACTGTTACAGCTATTAAATGAATCTAGCAAATTTTAAAAAGCAAATTAAGCATCTGTAAAAATGCATGGCCAGTCCTCTTAAATAATGGTCTACTTGCTTACCAGGGAAGCTTTGACATAAAGTTAAAACATAAACCTGTTCTGATAAAATACAGAATACATAGCCAAGGACTGAAAGTGCTTACCTTGACTCTCCACTACTGTTTCTTACAATGTCTTCATCACTGTGTCCATTCATCATAAATATTAAAAAGTTTAAAAGAGAAGTAGAAGTCCACTCAGGTTAGAAGGCAGATGTCAAGAATCCACTTCTTGGAACTCTGTTTTCCAGGTGACTTATTTACTCAACTGGTCTCTGCAGGTATTGAGGATTTTTCCCAAATTACCTAAAATAGTAAAGGAAAATGTTAACATAATTTGAAATATTTGCTGGTTGCAACTGAAAGATAATGAAAATAACCTGTCCTGTCACTACAACACTGAAAGGGAGTATCTATCATATTTGACATCTTCTTTTTCACTAAAAAAAAAAAAAATCACTACTGGTATGCCATAGTCCTGTCTTAACAGCTAGATCTAACTTTTAAAGGAAAACAGCCTCCCCAACTACATAAATATAAATTATAGATATTAATGCTCTGAGATCTGATTAGCAAAACTATTTCATGCACATTCACAAACATATCAGAAACATTTCCAAACACAGACATAATGTTAACATCCAGCTGGGGGTAGAGGCAGGAAAAGAAAAGACTCCCATTTTTAAAAACTGGCTCAGCTACATCAAGCTGACAAGATCCCACAGATGGAATTATCATTGTTTCATATACATGAACATCTTCAATCAGATATCTACTGTGTCAGATGCACCTAGAAAAAGTTTAGGCTTACAGTTTAGGCTTACTTTAAATGGAGTGCAAGTATAAACTCATTGATAATCAGCAGTACCTCTTATGGATTTAGTGGTGTGAAATCGATTAGGGGCTCGCCTGCAGGTTGCCTGCCTCAAGGTGCTCTCTAATACAGCCCGATCTACAGCTCATGATGGAGGCGGGGGCCGCCTCTCTCCGGGATGGAAAAAGCCCTGCGCTGAGGCACTATCTCAGACACCAAGGCCACTCCAACCAACAAACAAAGGCGATGACGACAGAAATGTGATCGGAAAGAGCCCTGTAACCTGAGGCCGCGAAGCGACGCTAAAGCCCCGCGGCGGCAAGCCGGGCAGCTAGGTGGTTCCTCGCGGATCGGCCGCTGCTGCCCAACGAGGCCAAGCTCCGCGCTGCCTGCCCTCCCGCGTCCAGGGTGCGAACACCCTGCCGCCTCCGGGACCGGCAATCCCCGAGCCCCAATAATCATCTTTAGCGGCCACGAAACTCCCTCCTTGTCACCCGCTCCCTGCTCCGCGACGATCCTCCCCGACCACCCGCACCACGCTCTCGCGGTCTCCCGCGACCAACCATTCCCAACGCGCTCCTGGAGAGACCGCAAGCTAGGGCTGCCTCCCTACCTCCCGCGGATTCACCTTCCGCCCCCAGAGACGGCCCTCTGGTGGTAGCGCGATCCACACAGGCGCCGCTCCTGGCCAAGGCTCTCTGGCAGTATTGCTAAGGCGGCCGCTGTCCACCGTGCTCGCTTCTCTCAGCGCCCCCACATGGCCAGAGAAGAGCGAAGGCGGCACTCCTGCTTCCCAACCTGCTCGTCACAACCTCCCCCCGTAGAAGCCAGCGAAAGAACCCGCCTCCAGCTCTCACAGCTAGCTAGCTCCCTCCCTCCCTGGAAAACAGCGAGCGGGCCCAGGAGCCCAGGCGCGCGCTGGGCATCCAACCCCTTCTTCTCAACGTCAGTTCGCCTCACCATCCATCTTTGAAAGCCACAGCCACCACATAACTCCGGACCAAGGAAAGGAGCCATGGTGGGCCTCTGCCTACCTGCGTGTGTGCGCCCGGCCCGGCCTCCCTAGGGCGCTACACCCCACGAAGATGTCTGTGCTGCAACCTAGGGTCGGAGGCTGCTCCTGCGGCTACCACAGGGCCTGGGCCGCCGGCTCCTTAAGGCCCCACACGGCGAACCCGCAGCCCCCACCAGCTTGAACAATAGGTCTGGGGAGCAGGTACTGGATTCCTCCTCCGCCGCCGTTTCCTAAGTCCTACCGACCACCGCCATCATGCTGCCACTCCGCTCAACCTCTTCCTCCTCCTACCTTAGTCGGATGGAAACTCTGGGTGTGATGTCAGTCCTGCGCCCTGGGACAGTGAGGGGAGGAGGAGCAACAACTGGGAGGAGGACAGCGCCGCCAGGCTTTGGCGGCAGGAAGGGCCGCTTAGTGGGGGTGGTGAAGCCAAAGCGACTTCCTTACCGTGCCGGATACAGCCGGGGCCAGAGATAGCAGGCTCTCGCTTCTCCACCCGCCGCCGCAGCCACAGCGAACGGGAGCTGGGGCCGGTGCTGTTCCTGGTGCCCGCTGCAGCTCATGGGGCAAGGGACAAGGGGCGACCCGGCCTGAGGGACGCCCATGACCCATGCAGCGTGGCAGGGAACCTGGCCCTAGGCCACAGGTTACTGTTTAGTGTGGTGTGTGGTTTTATTTGGTTTCAGGATTTTCCTGTCTAATATTAAAGCCCCCTACCACACACATATTTATTTCTCAGTTTTTCTATGCGATTAAAAGTTCCATTAGGGCGTATTTAGGAAAGCTTGACATGCAGCTGCACAGAGCATACCTGCTTCCATGTGGAAGACATCCCCCAGCTGTAGGCAGAGCACTCCTTTCTTTCTCCTGATATCTAACTCAAGTTGTTTCAAAGTGAATAATGAGAAAGCTGTTTGTTTAAGATGGTTAGTGTTCAGTAAAAAAAAACAAACAAAAAACCAAACATGTTAATCGTCCTACTGCTGTAGTCTACATGGTCTCAGGATGGCAAAAGAAAGTAGCGGCTCCTGAGTGAAAGACTGGGAACTGAGTGTTGTGGTTTAAGCCCAGCTGGCAGCTAAGTACCAGGCAGCTGCTTGCTCACTTCCCCCCCACTCCACAGTGGGATAGGCAGGAGAATTGGAAAACAATGTAAAAACCAATGGGTTGAGATAAGAACAGTTTAATAATTGAAATCAAAGTAAAATAGAATAATAATACAATATTATTGGGGGGGGGGGGAATGGAGGAAGGAATAAAACACCCCCCTCCACACAAAAAACAAGTGATGCATAACACAATTGTTCACCCAAAGACATACCGACCACAACCTGAACCGCAATTGGCCCATTCTGGCCAACTCCCCCCAGTTTCTATACCAAGCATGATGTTCTATGGCATAAAATATCCTTTTGGTTAGTCTGAGTCAGCTGTCCTGGCTATGATCCCTCCTGGCTTCTTGTGCCCCTCCTCACTAGCAGAGCATGAGAGGCTGAAAAGTCTGTGATCAGGGTAAACACTACTTAGTAAAAGCTAAAACATTGGCGTGTTAACAACATTATTCTCAGATTAAAGTCAAAACACAGCACTGTACCAGCTACAAGAAAGAAAATTAACTCTTGCAGTTGAAACCAGGACAGTATCCATCTCTTACTCCATATCATTGACATCATGCCAGAAAACCATCAATTTTCCTGCCTTTTGATAGAGACATATATAAACATACAGATATCATTCCCTTAGTCCATGGACTATCCCTAATAAAGTACGTTGAGCACATATAGTCCATGACCTGGGGCTCCATCTGTTATAACAGTCTTCCAGGGCAGGAAAGGTGGTGTGAGGTGCTGGATTGTTGCATGCTGAACCCAGTTCTGATTCCATTACCACTGTGCTTGTACAGTTTAATTAAAGTTCATTCTTTAATGTGGAGATCAAAAAGGAACCAAGTTCAGATCCTTAAATCCAGAGTAGCAAAAAAGGGCTTTGTGAGGGGCTGACTGTGGTGATGGACATAGAGCCCCAACGGACATATAGCCAAAGTGACAATATGTAGTAATACAAAGCAATTAACATCACATAGTTAAATTCAGTGGATATTTTCACCTAAATCAAATCCCAGTACACACTGGCCTTCCCCATCCTCCTGCATTACTCCTCAAGTAACACCCAGGTCCTTGAGCAAAAGCAGTCCCACCAATGGGTTTGCCTTTGCCTGAAGCAGAAATAACCCAAACTATTTTCCCTAGCACGTTCTTCACATGCACCACAGGAACTTTATCCCCCTCTACAATATGCAGTAGTTTTGATTGGGCTGGGCCAGCCCAGTTGGCAGATCCTCTAGTGTTGACTAACCAGGGGGATTTTGCTAAATGGATATTCATATATTCAAAGGTCCCGCAACCCATTGCTCTCTGTATAGGATTTTAACAGTCCATTGTATCATTTGATTTTCCCAGAGTCTGGTGCATGATAGGGGAAGTGATACACCCACAATACTGTGCTCTTTGGCGGTTATTCTGGAAATGAGTCCCACTGTCTGACTCAATTTTCTCAGGGGTGCTGTGTTGCCAGAAGAACTGTTTCTCAAGGCCAAGAACAGTGTTCCAGGCAGTGTTGTGGGGCACAGCCTATGTTTCCAGCCAACTGGTGGTTGCTTCCACCATAGTAAGCACATGGCGCTTGCCTTGGTGGGTTGGTGGGTATGTGATATAGTCAAGCTGCCAGGACTCCCTGTATTTGTACTTCAGCCATCATCTTCCATACCAGAGAGGCTTTAACTGCTTGGCTTGATTAATTGCAGCACATGCTTCACATTCGTGAATAACCTGGGCAATAGTGTCCATTCCTAAGTCCACCCCTCGATCACGGGCCCATCTATATATTGCATCTCTGCCCTGATGACCTGAAGTGTCATGGGCCCACTGGGCTAAAAATACTTCACCCTTATGTTGCCAATCTAAATCCGTCAGAGCCACTTCAGTCTTAAGAGCCTGATAAACCAGTTGGTTGATCTGATGTTCTCCAGCGTGCAGTCTCTTGGGTACATGAGCATCTACGTGGCATACATTCACAACCAGGTTTTCTACCTGGGCATTGTTATCTTAGAATCATAGAATAGTTAGGGTTGGAACGGACCTTAAGATCATCTAGTTCCACCCCCCCTGCCATGGGCAGGGACACCTCACACTAAACCATGTCACCCAAGGCTTTGTCCACCTCAGCCTTGAACACCACCAGGGACGGAGCATTCACAACTTCCCTGGGCAACACATTCCAGTCCCTCACAAACCTCACAGTAAAGAACTTCCTCCTTATATCCAATCTAAACTTCCCCTGTTTAAGTTTGAACCCTTAACCACTTGTCCTATTACTACAGTCCCTAATAAACAGTCCCTCCTCAGGATCCCTATAGGCCCCCTTCAGATGATGGAAGGCTGCTATGAGGTATCCACACAGCCTTCTCTTCTCCAGGCTGAACAGCCCCAACTTTCTCAGCCTATCTTCATACAGGAGGTGATCCAGCCCCCTGATCATCCTCGTGGCCCTCCTCTGGACTTGTTCCAACAGTTCCATGTACTTCTTATGTTGAGGACACGGGAACTGTACACAATACTCCAAGTGATGTCTCACAAGAGCAGAGCAGAGGGGTAGAATCACCTTGTTCAACCTTCTGGTCACGCTCCTTTTCATGCAGGCCAGGATACGACTGGCTTTCTGGGCTGCGAGCACACACTGCCGGCTCATATTACTGGTCTCCAGTTGGACATTGAGGCACTGACCACAGCTCTTTTGCATGCAGCCATCAAGCCAGTTCTTTATCCACCAAGTGGTCCATCTATCAAACTGATGTCTCTCAATTAAACAGTGTCAAACCCTTTACACAAGTCCAGGTAGATAACATCAACTGCTCTATCCCTGTCCATCAGTTCCGTAGCCCCATCGTAGAAGGCCACCAAATTGGTCAGACAGGATTTCCCCTTAATGAGGCCATGTAGGCTGTCACCAACCACCTTGTTGTTTTTCATGTGCATGCCTTCAAGGAGAATCTTGATTCAGAGAAAACTCCAGGAACAAACTTGACAACAAAGTTTTCAAGCTGACAAGCAGGTATTCTTTATTGCGGCGCCGGGAGACACGGCAGATAGCTCCTCCTAAGGTGTTTCTCTCAATTGCCACACAAGCCATCCTTTTATAGCCACTGGGCTATACATATTCATGAGGCTACGTACATGAGGCGGTCTCTGAGGGTCGTTTGCTTCTTCCAACAATCTTCATCACTTCTGGCAGCCTTTGAAGCATGCGCAGTAGATGCTTATACCAGTTTAATTGGTTCGTTAGAACCAGAGACATAATAATCCTCCTATCCACCTACTTATCAGTTAGGTTAACTGTAGCCCATCCTGGACACCTGCGGTTCCCAGATACTCCTTATCCCTGTGTCCTGTTCTTATCCTTGTGTCCTGTTCTTCTAGACTGTTTTTCTTAAACTATGTCACAACTCTAACGATTTATCTTGTGAGAATTCTCAGTATGTTCTCTAGCTGTACTCTGTTTTTTTTCTCTATGTATCGTGCACCTCAGTACTTTTCCATTGCTACTGTTACAAACCCATCAAACTTAACATTACTTAAAACTAATTCTAAAGGTTTCTATATTCCATTTTGTGATTTTGTGCCCCCTTGTCTCAAATTCCCCCCTTTTTCTGTCCTTTTGCAAATTCTTTTGCAACATTTTGTATATTACCATTACCATCAAAATTCTTTTTGAAATAATTTCCCATTTCTACTTGGTGCTTAATTTCATTCCATTTCCAATCATAGACCGTTTACAACACCAGAGGGAACATTGTATCATACCACAAGTAATCAATATTAACTTAATTAACATCAATATTCCTGCAAACAGTTGCCTCAACCAGGAGAGATTGGGTAACCAGGAAGTTAACTTTTCCCATATTTCTTCAAAACCCCAGGAGGTGTCATCCATGGCCATTTCGTGAAATACCTTAGTTTGTTTCCAAATTTCCTCCAGATCTGTTTCGATTCTGCCACTTTGGTCTCTATAGGAACAACAGCTTTCATTGATTATGGAACAACCCCCTCCTTGTGATGCCAAGAACATGTCTAGAGCCATTCGGTTTTGTAATACCACTTTAGAGAGGCTGGTTAAAATTGGGTATTACAGCACCTAAGGTGGATGCCCCCTAACAGCTGGGGGGTAGAGTCTTATAAGCATTTTCTCCACATAACCAATACCATCCTTTCCCTTTAGGAACGGGCCATCACTGAACTACGATACCATCTGTGTTAATAGTATGATTGCAATTTGAATGGTGACCTGCGTCTGTGGCATTTAAGCAAGATTTCCTACCCTGGTTCCTGGTGTAATACATCTTTGTGCACAGGTGTAATATTTATTACCTGGATTAGGATTAACTATTCCAAATTTTAACCTTTCCTTCGAATACAGATTGCTAGTGTTCACCCACAAATTTGTCCATGAGACAGTGTTAGGAATTGGAACTCCAATTAATGGGAGATCCAGGCTTTCTCCTGATTTAGGCAACTGTGCACACACCTAACAGTCACTACGATTAAAAATCTTAGTAACATTCTGCACTAATTTCAGGTATAAGTTCTGGTCCCAAGCTTGTGCACCAGTTATCATATGAGTCCAAATTATGACCGATGCAATTTCATACATAAGGGTCCTGAAGGTTCAATCCGCCATGTCTTCTCTGTCTCTAGTGCTTTCTCAGTTCTTGAATAATGTATCCAAGCAGGTTGTTCCTTTGTCTTCACTGCTGTAAAGGCGGTCAGTAATACCTGGTACGGTCCACTCCACTTCTCCTGTAGAGGATCTCCTGAAAAATTCTTAATATAAACCCAGTCTCCAGATCTGAAAGGGCGAATCGGATAATCCAAACCTCTTGCTCTTGTCCCTACTATTCTCTTATTTATCTCCTCCAATTGTTTTCCCAGATAGATCAGAAACTGTTGGAGATAGCCTTCTCCCACTTCCTGAAGACTTTCTTCTTTAAACTGGGACTGATATGGTCTTCCATACAAAATCTCAAATGGACTGACTTCTTCTTTCGACCGAGGTTTAGTTTGAATTCTTAACAGAGCCAGTGGTAACGCCTGGTGCCACTAGAAATTCGTTTCCTGACATATTTTATTAATCTGTTGTTTAATCAGATGGTTCATCTTTCGTACTTGCCCACTGGCCTGAGGCCTATATGGAACATGTAGTTGCCAATCAATTTCTAATTTTTTGCTAATTTCTTGTGACAATTTTGCACTAAAGTGTGAACACTGGTTGGAAGAAATTGCCGCTGGTACTCCAAAATGAGGTATTATTTCATTTAATAATGTTTTAATCACCTGTCTTGCATTATTTATCCTACAAGGGAATGCTTCTGGCCAGCCTGAAAAAGTATCCGTTAACACCAACAAATATGGATAACCCCCTTTTCTTGGTAATTCAGAAAAGTCTGTTTGCCACTGCTGTCCCGGATAACTTCCTCTCCCATTTGTCCCAATTTGATGTCTAATTGATTAGACAAACTCCAGTCAGATCTGTTGTTATCTCAACCTTCACACTAAACCATGTCACCCAAGACTCTGTCCAACCTGGCCTTGAGCACATCCAGGGATGGAGCATTCACAACTTCCCTGGGCAAACCATTCCAGTGCCCCACCAACCTCACAGTAAAGAACTTCTTCCTTATGTCTAACCAAAACATCCCCTGTTTAAGTTTGAACCCATTGCCCCTTGTCCTATCACTACAGTCCCTAATGAAGAGTCCCTCCCCAGCATCACTATAGGCCCCCTTCAGATACTGGAAGGCTGCTATGAGGTTTCCACGCATCCTTCTCTTCTCCAGGCTGAACAGCCCCAACTTTCTCAGCCTGTCCTCATACGGGAGGTGCTCCAGTCCCCTGATCATCCTCTTGGCCCTCCTCTGGACTTGCAAACTCTCTCAGTATGAACAACAGTGAGATCATGAGAAACTGTACGGCCCCACGAGTAAACATTTAGAGATCTGGCATAACCCTGGTTGTTTTTCTAAGGGTATAAAAGCAGGACCTTCTTGTAGCTGAATTGGAAGCCTCATGTATGGGTGGACACACCGTGTAGGAATTTTCCCAGTTTCCTGAGACTCCTGGCATCAGTTGCAATGAGTCCTCCAGCCTCAAGTGTGGGGTTGGATGATGATTTGGTGGTAGCTGGTGATGTATTTCTACTTAATCTCTGCTCTCTCTATGCAGGTATAATTTAATGCATTGCAAATTTTCCTCTGTACTTATATATTTATCTGATTTGCTTTATTGTGCTTATTTACTATATATAGAGATATATACCTGATTCATGATAGTTTTCTTATTCACTTTAGTGTGCTGGTTTAGTAAACTGTGCATGTTATACAGCTAGAGTGTGGTTGTTTTGTTGCATCCCCTGACTGTCAGCAGAACAGTCGGACACTGAGCATCCACCCATAGATCTAGATGTAGTTGAATGCGTACAGCCCATGTGGTGGAAATTTGTATGGTGTGCGCCATCATTATATGCCAACTCATTGGCAACAATGCCCTGGAGTGATGCAGCGGCACAAACAGTGGCTGAAGTGAGTCGTCGTGTCCAGGAGTTTGAAGACAATAGCGCCTGTTTCGACATTTCAGCTGTGGGAAAAACTGTCCCGGGATTCTAGCAATTGAGATATATCTGGCTATCTACTTGTACAGACCCACATCCCAGCTATTAACAGTAAGTGCCCTGTTGCTCAAGAGGGAAGATATAGGAGGTACATGCCACGGGGCACCCTATGGTATTACCTTCAGGATCATGGACAAGATGTGAGAAAGCGGGATGGAAAACCTACTTTGCTTCTGGAGGAACACGTACATGAATTGCAAAGAAAAACAACTGTGAAGGGAAATCCCCCAGGAAAGTTGCTGCTCCAATCTTTGGTGGGCAGTTTCCCTGATGGAGTGGAAGAGCTGATTTTACTCTGGCTCCTATGAAAAGGAATTCTAATCCCTTTTTGCAAACAGTAAGTGAAGAATGTCATGATCACTATTAGAGGGGCCCTGCCTCCAGCCAAGTGGAGGAGAGGGACAACATGATTTACTGCACTGTATGGATCAGATGGCCTGGCACATCAGAACCACAGTAATATCAGGCTCTAGCAGACAAGAGTGCAGAGCATACCTTTATGCCATCAACCTATCAAAGGGTAGAACCCATTTGTATTTCTGGAGTGACAGGAGGATCTCAAAAACTGACTGTACTGGAGGATGAAATCAGTCTGACTGGGAAGGAGTGGTAAAAATACCCCATCGTGACTGGTCCAGATGCTCCATGCATACTTGGCGTAAAAGAAGACCTCTCAGGAGAGGGTATTTCAAGAACCCAAAAGGGTACCGATGGGCAACTGATGCTACGTGGAGTAAGTGGGCCACAATAGTCTACTCTTAGTCTCAACTCTGCATTAGACTTTCACACTGGCCATATGGGGCTATTAAAGGGTGAGTGGGTCCTGCTGATCACTCCTTGGCTCTCCAGTCTACGGATCAGCTTATGGATGGGGATCAGGGAGTCTCAGTTGGTGCAATATTGCTGCCAGTGCACTGCTGTGGGTGCCATTTGCACTTGTTGTTCTTTGACCTTCAGCAACCCCACAACAGAAGGATCCTCTGAGAGACCAGGCAAGGTAGACATCTTCTTAATTTCCTCTGTCTCCAAGGCAGCTATACCAAAAGCCCATTGGTACCCTTTTGGGCCTTTGAATTACCCTCTCCTGAGACAGTCTTCCAAGAATGCATGGAGTGTCTGGACCTGTCACAATGGGGTGCTTTTGGCACTCCTTCCCAGTTAGGCTTATTTCAACCTCTAGTACTGTCAGCTCTTGGGATCCCCCTGTCACTCCAGAAATACAAAAGGGTTCTGCCCCATGATAGCTTGATGACATTAAGGTACACTGTGCACCGGTGTCTAGTAGAGCCCTGTACTCCCGTGAGACTGATGTGCCAGGACATCTTATCCACACAGTCCTATAATCCTGGTTTTCTGTACTTTATTTTAGTTATTAAACTGTTCTTATCTCGGTCTGTGGAGTTTACATTCTTTCTATTCTCCTCTGAATCCCTCCTGGGATGGGGAAGGGAGGAGTGAGTGAGCTGCTGTGAGGTACTTAGTTGCTGGCTGGGTTTAAACCATGACAGTGTTAGAACATAATTTTGAGGATATTGGGAGGGCAGCGGTAGTGATTTCTGATTTCCCCCATTTTTCCACATGGATGATCAATACCGGCACAGGTTGGTTCTTTCAACCACAGCGCCTGTCACCAAGTTTGGAGTAGTTGCAGTGTCTGTTGCTGGGGTTTAAGCAGGCACAGTGCTTGTTGATGGGGTTGGTTTCAAGGGTATTTAAAATCTTTAAAATTCTCAAATGCTACTGTGATCAGCCTAGAGGAAAAGAAAGATATCGGAAGGAAGGAAGAAAGATGCAGGAAGATATCTCCCCCATAGGTTGGCTTTCCAAGAAAGGGGAAAAGGTGTAATTATTAATAGTTCCCGTTAGATGGCTCCCAAAGTATAGAGGCGACGGCAATGCTGTGTACACATGTCAGATTCGTTTCAAGACCAGTGTTTTTATCATATCATGAACCAGTGTTATGAAGTGCAAAAAAATTATAATCTTATTAGCCCCAGCCCCAAGGACAATAAACATCACCACAGGGAACACATACTGCAAGCAAGATATTACATAATGCAAACTCTAAAAACAAGCACAACAACTCTGAGCAAATAAATCATCAAACATTAAACAAGTACAATGAATGCTGATTACATTTTTTTTTAACATGCTTCAGTCAGACCTGTTTTTATCTTAACCCTTTGAGCTCCACGTTAGTCGCCAAAAAGGACAATCATAGTTTAACACAGCTGGCAACTAAGTACCAGGCAGCCACCTGAACACTCCCTCCCCTCTCCACAGGGGGATGGGGAGGAGAATAAAAAAAAAAAGTAAAAACCCATAGGTTGAGATAAGAAAAGGTTAACAGTTGAAAAAAAAATAGTAAAATATAATAATATAATAATAATATTGGGAAATAAATAGAGGAAAGAATAAGCCTTGCCCCACCCTGAGGAAAAAAACCCAAATGATGCACAATAAAATTGTTTACAGTAAAATACTTGTCAGATGCTCAGCTCATCACCAAGCAGCGATTGGCCCCTTCTGTCTAACTCCCCCTCCCCCCACCCCCCCCCAGCAGTGCTCAAGGCCAAGTTGGATGGAGTCTTAGGTGACATGTTTTAGTGCAAAGTGTCCCTGCCCATGGCAGGGGGTTGGAACTAGATGATCTTAAGGTCTTTTCCAACCCTAACTATTCTGTGATTCTATATACTAAGCATGATGTTCTATGCTATGGAATATTCCTTTGGCCAGTTCTATTAAGCTGTTGTGGCTGTGCTCCCTTCTTCACACCACCAGTGAGTAGGCTGTGGGTGCACTAGTAGTTGGGAGGGGACACAGCTTGGACAGCTGACCACAACTGATCGAAGGGATATTCCATACCTATGACATCATGCTAAGCAGGATAAAGCTGGGGGAAGAAGAAAGAAGCGGGGGGACATTCAGAGTTGACATTTCCCAAATAAACATTATGGGTGATGGAGCCCGGCTTTCCTGAAGATGGCTGAACACCTGCCTGTCAATGGGAAGTAATGAATATATTCCTTGTTTTGCTTGGCTTGTGTGAGTGGCTTTTGATTTACTTATTAAACTGTCTTTGTCTCAACCCAGAGTTTTCTCACTTTTACCCTTCCGATTTCCTCCCTCATCCCACAGCGGGCAGAGGTGGGTAATGAGTGTCAATGTAAGTGGCGAGGAGAAGCAGACAGGCCAACCCAATATGGGTGATAAGCAACTTCTAGTTTATTTGTGACGCAGTTCACACATATATAGGAGTGGTATTCAGCCACTCCTTCTTGGCACAACAGTATTGGTTAGCCCCCCACAGCTTCCTCCACATTCTCCTCCCAGGTCCGGTCTCCGGCTACCTGTGGGGGACACCCCCTGCCTTGCTTGCACAGTCCTCCAGAACTCTATGGTTCTGCTCTTAGAGTCATTCTGCAACAATTCCCCCCTTTTTCTTTGTGCAAGCAAGGCATTATGGGTTATTCTGTTCACCTGTTTCATCACACAACTATAAGCAAGTCTAATAGCTACGATGATTAACCTAACAATGATACATAAGTGCAATACTTCAAACAACAGTGTTTGACTCAACCTGTAATGCCCCGTGAAGACAACCATCTAGTTATTCTTAGGATATTGCTCATTTACTATTGCTGGGTAAGCTGAGCCAGGGTTCTCAGCTGTGCATGCATCAAATTAGCATAATCAGAGAGACTCATACAACACATTCCATCAAACTCTTCACATCCATGTCCCTGTTCCAGCAACAAAAGGTTCTGCAGTGTTGCATGTCTTACAGAGTGTTGTGGTTTAAACCCAGTTAGGTAACTTGTTCACTCACTCCCAGTGAGTGGTGCCGAGCTGACAACAATCGAGGTCCGTGTCCCCCCCCCCCACCGGGGTTCTCCCCTTCCCCACTCCCGGAGGAACGGGGAGGATGATCGTAAAAAAGTGCAACTCCCACGGGTTGAGACAAGAACAGTCCAGCAACCAATGTACACAAATCACCACCGCTACTATCAACTACAACAATGATAAGGGAAAATAACAAGGGAAGAGAATACGATACCACCGGCCAAGGAAACGAGTTCCACCCGGAAGCCCCTGTCCTTCCGGGTAACTCCCAGTCACCCGCCACCCCAGGCATAACGTGCTGTGGTATGGAATACCTCCCTGGCTAGCCCGGGTCAGGCGCCCCCGGTCTCTGCTTCCTCCCGGCTTCCCCTCCTCCCTGGCAGAGCATGAGCCTCACAAAGTCCTTGGTCAGGGTAAACATCACTTAGCAACAACTGAAAACATTGACTTCACCAACACTGTTCTCAGGCTGGAAGTCAAAACACAGCACTTCACCAGCTAACACAAAGGAAAAAAAAAAAAAACATGACTGCTACTGCTGAACCCAGGACATTATCCACCCCTTATTCCATACCATTCACGTCGTGCTCAGATCCCACATTTTCAATACACCATCGCTCTCCCACATATATACATCCATATACATACAGACCAAGAGGAAAAAATCATTTTCTTAGTGCATGGACCAATCCTTATAATGCTGCCGAGTCCATTCGGTCCATGATGTTCAAAGTTCATTCTCTGTTGGGATGATGGCTGGAGGGAAGTCAGGGCTAGTCACTGGTGACCTGGAGACATCTAGTTGATGGGCTATAAAAGCATTACACAGCAGGCAACAGCATACAATTGAGTTCACTGGCTGTTTTCCCCTAAAATCAAATCCCCTTGAGGTATACATTGGACTTCCCCATCTTCCCGCATTACCCACCAAGTATATCCAGGTCCCTTGACCTTACTTCGTTTTATGGCAAAACCGGCTTTCAGCAGGATTTGGATTATTTTCCTCCCTTTCTCAAAGACTTCTTCCGCTGTATCGCCCCACACAATAATGTTATCAATGTATTGCAGGTGTTCTGGAGCTTGTCCCTGTTCCAGTGCAGTCTGGATCAGTCCATGGCAAATGGTAGGGCTGCGTTTCCACCCCTGGGGCAGTCGGTTCCAAGTGAAGTGGACACCCCTCCAAGTAAAAGCAAACTGTGGCCTGCACTCTGCTGCCAAAGGAATTGAGAAAAATGCATTGGCAATATCAGTCGTGGCATACCACTTGGCTGCCTTTGACTCTAGTTCATACTGAAGTTCTAGCATGTCCGGTACGGCAGCACTCAATGGTGGTGTGACTTCATTCAGGCCACGATAGTCTACTGTTAGACTCCATTCTCCATTAGACTTTCGCACTGGCCATATGGGGCTATTAAAGGGTGAGCGGGTCCTGCTGATCACCCCCTGACTCTCCAGTCTATGGATCAGCTGATGGATGGGAATCAGGGAGTCTCGGTTGGTGCGATATTGCCGCCGGTTCACTGTTGTGGTCGCAATTGGCACTTGTTGTTCTTCAACTTTCAGCAACCCCACAGCAGAGGGATCTTCTGAGAGACCAGGCAAGGTGGACAGCTGCTCAATTTCCTCAGTCTCCAAAGCAGCAATACCAAAAGCCCACCGGTACCCTTTTGGGTCTTTGAAATACCCTCTCTTGAGGTAGTCTATGCCGAGGATGCATGGAGCCTCTGGACCAGTCACAATAGGGTGCTTTTGCCACTCCCTCCCAGTCAGGCTGATTTCAGCCTCCAGCACAGTCAACTCTTGGGATCCTCCTGTCACTCCAGAAATATAGATGGGTTCCACCCCTTGACAGCTTGATGGCATCAGGATACACTGTGCACCGGTATCTACTAGAGCCTTATACTTCTGTGGGACTGATGTGCCAGGCCATCTGATCCACACAGTCCAGTAAATCCGATTTTCCCCTCCCTACACCTGGCTGGAGGCAGGGGCCCTCTAATGGTCGTCACAGCACTGGACACTTAAGTCGTGGTGAAAGGGATTATTCTTCGTTATCGCAGGAGCTGGAGTAAAATCAGCTCTTCCATTCCATCTGGGAAACTGCTCACCAGAGACTGAAGCCGTAGCTCTCATGGGACGATCAGTCTTGGCCCTCGCTCCCCTCTTCAGTTCACTCACCCGTTCCTCCAAAGCTGAAGTAGGTTTTCCATCCCACTTTGTCATGTCTTCTCCGTGATCCATCAGGTAAAACCATAGGGTACCCCTAGGCGTATACCTCCTGTATCTCCTCTCTTGAACAATAGGACGCCTTTTGTTAATAGCTGAGACGTGTGTTGGTACACGTGAGGAGCTGGATAAATCAGATAGATCGTCCCTCAATTGTTCGATGTCCTGGAACAGTTTTTTCACAGCTGAGATGATGGAAGGGGTGAGATTGTCTTCGAACTCTCGGAGTTTATGAACCATTTCATCCACTGTTAGTGGTACTATGTCATTCCAGGTTACTGTTGCCAATGAATGGGCATATGATGACGTTGCATTCCGTGTAAGTTTTCGCCACATGGGTCGTGTACATTCAACTTCATCTGGATCTATAGGTGTATCCCCGTTATTCGGCTTGATGTGATAGAGCATCTCTACGATGGCCGATTCCCTCAGAGACTGGATGCCTTTGTCTATAGTAGTCCACTTGGCCGAACGACTCGTAACATCGTCCTTGTACGGAAATCTTTCTTTCACAGCTGCCAAGAGCCGCCTCCAAAGGCTGAGGGACGTTTTCTCTCTTGCAATTGCTTTGTCAATTGCCCCTTCTCTAGCTAGTGATCCCAGCTGCTTGGCTTCTGTACCTTCTAGTTCGTGACCATCGGCCCCATTGTCCCAGCATCGGAGTAACCAGGTGATGATGTGCTCCCCTGGTTGACAGGTAAAATCTTTTTGCATATTCCGCAGCTCGGTTGAGGTCCGAGGTCGAGAAGTTACCTCTTCTTCTTCTTCTTCGTCATGTGATGATGACTCCTGATCAGATTCTGGACCGGGTGGTGATTTCATTGGTTCTTCATCTCGCTTCACCCTTCTTGCCTCCTTTTTTCTTGTTCTCTTGCATACAGGGGCAACCGATATTGGTACGAATTGGTCCTCTGGTTTGGCTGCAGTGATTATCACTGTAGTTTGAGTAGCGACTGTACTTGTTGCTGGGGGTGGTGCAGCTGCTGTGCTTGGAGCTGGGGTAACCGCGCTGTCTGTTGCAGTTGAAGTTTGAGCAGCTGCTGTACTGCCGCTGGGGTAGCTGCGCAGTTCACTGCAGCCAAAGTTTGAGTAGCGACTGTTGCTTTGCCCTCAGATCCGCCAACATTCTTTTCCTTTTGAAGGTGCTGGATAGTGTTGACCAAGGCCCTGTAAGCATAGGCCAAGCCCCAGCACGTTGCCGTGATTTGTCCATCTCTGGTATGGCCAGAATGACCACACACTTCATTTAAGTGTTTTACTAATTCTTCTGGATTTTGCAGTTGTTCGGTAGTGAAATTCCAAAGTACTGGAGGGGCCCACTGACCTAGATACTTGCCCATACTATCCCACACACCCTGCCACTCATGGCTGTCCAGCCTCAGGGAAAATCTCTCGGTCCTCCTACATCGTCGTTTGACCCCAGACAAGACCCAAACCTGACTCTGCTTAACTCTTGAAATCAGTAGTGGGCAAAACACACTCTGTATGCGTGTTAGCATGGTGATTCCCATCACCATCAGCAAACAAGTCTCAACAGCATTAAAAGGCCATTCAAAAAATTCAAAACTCTCAAATGTAAATGGTCTGGGGGGACGACTGGGAGGGTAAAAGGATGTCTCCTTCACAGGTTGAGCACCTGAGAAGGAGAAAAAAGATGTGTAATTGCTAAGCACCTCCATCATATACCTCCCAAAGTATAAAGGTGGTGACCACACTGGGAACATAAGCCAGATCAGTTTCATGATCAATGATTCTATTGTATTACAAGTCATTACCATAAAGTACAATGGGACAAAAACCTTAGCCCAAGCCCCACACTTGAAAAACACTAATACAGGAAAAACCGGATGGACGTAAGATACGATATACTGAAACTGTGAGATCAAGAGGAACAACCTTGAGAGCCAATAAATCAGCATTGTGACGAGTGACTATCAATCCAGTCAGATCTGTTCTTATCTCAACCCCTCGTGCCCCACGTTGGGCGACAAAAAGAACTGTCGTGGTTTAAACACAGTCAGGTAACTTGTTCACTCACTCCCACTGAGTGGTGCCGAGCTGACAACAATCGAGGTCCGTGTCCCCCCCCCACCGGGGTTCTCCCCTTCCCCACTCCCGGAGGAACGGGGAGGAGGATCGAAAAAAGTGCAACTCCCACGGGTTGAGACAAGAACAGTCCAGCAACCAATGTACACAAATCACCACCGCTACTATCAACTACAACAATGATAAGGGAAAATAACAAGGGAAGAGAATACGATACCACCGGCCAAGGAAACGAGTTCCACCCGGAAGCCCGTGTCCTTCCAGGTAACTCCCAGTCACCCCCCACCCCGGCCATGACGTGCTGTGGTATGGAATACCTCCCTGGCTAGCCCGGGTCAGGTGCCCCTGGTCTCTGCTTCCTCCCGGCTTCCCCTCCTCCCTGGCAGAGCATGAGCCTCACAAAGTCCTTGGTCAGGGTAAACATCACTTAGCAACAACCGAAAACATTGACTTCACCAACACTGTTCTCAGGCTGGAAGTCAAAACACAGCACTGCACCAGGTAACACAAAGGAAAAAAAAACATGACAGCTACTGCTGAACCCAGGACACAGAGTCAACATTAAAACAAATCAGGAATTGCCTTCGATGTAAAATTGTCTGCTTAGCAACTCAGCAACCCAGTCTGCTTAGTTGAGCCAAGGCCCTGGCTGAAGCACTTACAGTGATTTGGCATATTATGATTGGATACATGTTTTGAAGACCCTTAGTGACTAACATATAATTGGTTAAACACAGGTGTGAGAACTCAACCTTGAAAGCTTGCCAACAGTCCACAGTTCCCATTAACTTGGTGAATTCCAGCCTCTTATCTTGCTTGCTTAAGCTTCTTCAGGCCTCTTATGGCCTTGCTGTATCTTTCAGGACTATTCAAAGTTTATGTACCAATTATGCATTCTCCTGTGAGAACACTGTCTCCACATCTTCCCCCTTTTGTTTTATCCAGTAACAAGTCGCTACTACAGCAAGGCACACACACATTTACATTAGCAGAGTAACTATTACAGGGTGCAGCAGCATGTTGAAGATGCTGATGGCAGTGAAGGACTAGCCAAAGAAATTTCTTACCAGTGGAATTCTCCCCCCTCTTAATTTGTTCCATCACCTGCTTTATAACACCACCATTGTATTAAAATTTTTCTAGCTTTTGCCTTAGCATTTTCTAGCAGCTACTGCAAATTTCCATACTCTAACATCTCTCTTGTACAAGTGACAAATCTATACAATACAAAGTGCAGTTTCTTATTAGCAACTAGCTAGTAAATACAGGTGGTTTTATACACAAAATCACAACCTCTAATAATAGCTACTTTACAAGCACACATATTCAGGATGTTACTTTTCAGTTGCCCCCAAGTGATGTTTTGCAGTTATTTGTTCTTTCTCTTCCTCTATCTCATTCTGCTTGGGGTAATCACGGTCAGCTCCTGTAGCTGAGGCATCAGGTTTATCCATTCATCTGTCCAGCTCATGGCAAGGCTTGACAAACTTTGCAGGCAGTCACCATGGACCTGTAGGCAGGAGGACACAAATATACCCCCTCCCCCAGGTTATCAGTTCTTCAGTTCTTGAGAAGTAGACAGGTTAAGTGCAGCATCATTACTCTCTCTCCCCCCTTCTTCTTTTTTTTTTTTTTTAGTCCCTGCAAAAGCCATCATTACTCCCACTAAAGTCCCACGTACAGAACGTGGCACAAGAACCCTGTGGAGACTAACAGCAAACCAGCTCCGAGAAGCATCATTGCAGTGCAAGGTGGCAGGCTCAACCTTAGCGGGCGTCCCCGCAGAGGCTCTGTCTCACCCACATCACATGAGGCTTGGGCTTTTATACTGACCAAAATGCACACTCATTCCGACACAGGTGGCCAGCCTGCGCTAGGAGAAGTGTCCAGCAGTATCTACAGAGGTCTCCAAGGGTTGATAGAAACCTGGACATACTTATATTTACCAACTTCTAGTACATGAGTATCACAGAGAAACTGTATGGGCTCCCCCTGTCAATTGCAAGAAAAAATCATAACATATACAGCTTGAGTATAAGAGGATTTTAACGCATACGTGGTCACTGTTTGTCAGGCCTCCTTAACTATTTTGAGATCAAGAGCTTCCCACTCTTTAGCCCCCTGCTGTGTAGTAAACACAGGATATGCAAAGATGCCTATTGCAGAAAATTCCCCAGTAATGATCACATATTTGGTTACCCATTGGTACAACTGAGCGTCTCCAGGGCCAGTGAGTCTGAGCAGACCGACCCAGGAGACGAAGAGTCAGGGTCTGGAAGCAGAGGATATAAATCTGGCTCGGATTCAGGGGATTCGGGGGCTGATCCTGTGCCGAACTCGGGGTCTCCGTTGCTCGCAGCTGTGTCTTTCTTATCAGGTGTATCTCGTTCGGTATGTGGCCATCTGCAGACCTGGCTCCTCCGTGACTGAGTTAAAAATCTTTTCACTCTGGGGCATAGTGGGCTGGAGAGGCTCGCGGTTCCTTTAAATCTCCCTCTCGCGTATGATCCTTATTTTCTACTGCGTGCTTCACAGTGGCGCCGCAATCGATCCGGCGCCGAGGCACCGCCCTCTTTCTTTCGGATTTCTCGACATTTATCATGCGTATCCCTTCTAATATACTTTCTCTGTCCTTTCCAAAGTCCCTGCTTTCGGAACTGGGGTGGTGGGGGAGCAGGGGGTTACACCTCCTCCGCGGCACCTTCTGATGGAGGGGGAGAAAAGGAAGGGGGGGGGGGTGGAACCCTGTGCTCCCGGTAGTTGGGGGAAACGAGTTGTAATCTTCCCCCGGTTTCAACCGACCGGGGACGTCTGTTCCTAGTTTCTCCGTTGCTACCGCGGCAGTTTTCTTTTCTGCCTTGTCTCTTTTTATACAGTTCATTACTTCCCTCCGTGGTTTACCGAGTTTCTTTGCCTTTTTATAATCATTAAGCACTGAGTCAAATAGTTCATCACCAAACTTTCGCCACTCACTCTCCTCAAATATTGTATTAGGATCTGCAAAAAAAATCTCTTAGCCTTCCCTAGCCACTAGACCTGCTAGCTGCTTTAGAGTCTCAGGCTCAATTCCCCGCTTTTATAAAAAGCACTGTAAAAAGTTCAGGGCTCAGTTCCCCACTTTTATAAAAGCACTGTGTCATAAATTGAGACCACAACGGATCATAAGCCAATTAAAATTTTATTAATTATAGCAAGTAGGATATGAGCAAAAACAGCGCTGGACGACAGGGGAGTCTGCACTCCGACAACTGCTGTACTGAGCAGTTCAAACAGTCCCTTTTTATACATCTTTACTTCCGTGCTCATGAAGTAGTGGAGGTACTCTGCGCATGCTTCAGCTGTTGCTAGGGGGTCACTTCTGTCTCCTGGTGGTCGTTGAGGCTGAAGTAAGAAGTCTTCCTCCTTCATCCTATAGTTGACCTTTTACCCATACGTCCTTATATGGAGTTGTTTTATCTTATTTCTGCCAGTTCCTGAAACATCTTACTGTTATCTTTAGTCCACATCTGCTATGTTTGTATAAGCGGTACTTGGTTTAGTTTGTGTAAGTGATTGCGGTTATCTTATCTTGCACAAGCTGTGTCCGGTGACTGTTTGAGTAAGTGATTTCACATTTTTTGTTGCCTAACCTTTACATTGGGCTTAACATAAATCTTAATAAACAATACCCTTATTCTTAGTTTCTTACACCTAATCTTTATGTTGGGCTTAACGTAAATCTTAATAAACAATACCCTTATCCTTA